>NC_080377.1:49944758-50244758 GCF_014773155.1 Arachis stenosperma | reverse complement strand
TCAAGCTCAGACCGTGCCTTCTCAAGTCGGGAGCTGGTCGCCCCAAGGGGAGCTTTCTTGAACTCCCGAGCAATAGCGGCATGAAGACTAGCCATCCGAACACAGCTCCGCGCCATATACTGAAAGTGATGCTCCATAGACGCATCATCAGTAGAAATAAAGGTCTGGGGGAGAATGTGCTGCTCAATCCAACCAAGAGCGTCAAAATCCTTATCGTTGAAACCAGCAAGCTCTTGAGAGGTCTTCTGTTTCTTGGGGGGAGGACCCGAGGTCGAAGACGGGGAAAGGTGACCGGGTCCGGAGGTCGGAGGATCTTGAGTTATAGCTCGGAACTGAGGAGTCGGAATGGTCTTCGACCGAGTCTGAACACCCACGGTAGTCTTCTGCGGAGAAGATCGGGCAGAAACCTCAGCCTCGATATTCCGAGCAGCCGCAGACTTCTTCGACCGACGAAGAAACTTCATGGAATCCGCCTGAGAAGACATCTCTACAGAAACAAAAAGAAAGGGATTATCACAAACAGGAATTCCACCAAAACAGGCAAAATACTAAAAGGATGAAGCTCGGAGAGGTCGGGAACTACCTAACTCGGAACGGAGAAGGCTTGGATCTCCCAACATTTTCTTCGTGTCCAAGTGAGGTACCCGACCCCATAAACTGCTCAACACACCCGCAAAAGCCTGCTCTACCTCATCTAGACTCTCAAAAGTATACTTAACCGACACTACATTCTCCTGCCAACAAAGAGGAAAAGAAGGCTCCCCACTCTCATCTAGAAAGAAAGGTCGGACATCTCCAGCAGCCCGGACCTTGAAATAGTAGTTCTTGAAATCATGAAACGACTCATCATACAAGGTACAAAACTTCTTCCCCTGGTTAGCCCTAAAAGAGACCCAAGACACCTTCCCAGCACCTGACCCCGGCTTCGTCAACGCGAACAGATAGGAAAAAAGAGAAACAGAAGGGGAGACGCCCAAAAACTGACACAAAAGTTGAAACAGCTTTAAAAACGCCCAAGAATTTGGATGGAGTTGCGTAGGGGCAAGGTTACAAGACCAAAGGACCTCGGACTCCAAGTCGGTAAAAGGAAGTCGTACACCCAGCTTAGAGAAAAAACAATCGTAAGCATAAAAGAATAGCTTCTCGGAACTTTCTAAAGGCGGGAAGCACACTCTCTCCTCGGACTCCGGGGCTACTAGCTCATAATCCCGCTCAGACTCCCTGTTCTCACAAATACTACACTCCCTACGGAACCTAACTAGATACTCAGAATCTACAACAGAAGGGACCCTTAGAGGAACAGGATCTACCCAACCAAGACCACTCGGAATCTTGGTCGACATTGCTTGAAACACCTTTCGAGACATAAAAAATCTTGCCTACAAAGAAGAATACAACAGCAAGCCAAAAATCACATAATAGGCAGACAGCAAAAAACCCATTCAGCAGAAGCAAGAAAACAAAAGTTCTTTTAGAAGAAAAATGCAGTAACCCGAAAACAAAGTACCAAGAGAAAAGAGCCCCCCCCACATACAAACAACCAAAGCAATGGCGGCGCCTCTTTCCGGGGCAACCCCAGCATATGTGCACAGCAAAAGTAAAGACAAGAAACAAACCTGGGAGAAAGGAAGTAGACGACGAGCTCCGATGCAAGAAGAACGAAAAAAGCGGCGCAGAGGAAACCCCGAAAAACAACGCACAGAAAGAATCGGAGAAGAAGAACAGAGAGAAAGAAGGAAGATGCTCGAAAGAGAGGCGGCGAAAAACCCAGAAAAAGGGAAAGGGAACAGAATAAACAAAGAAAATGAGGAAAGGGGCAAATAAATAATGCCTTCACAGAGCCCGAACGGAAATCGAGGAGAAACGGTAAAAAGCAATAAATGCTGAAACGGCCATTTTCAAATTTTGAAAAGAACGACTATGCCCGAGCTCGACCTCTCAAAAGGACGAACTCGGACAGGGGCACTGTTCATACCCTGACCGAGCTCTCCAAACTCGGGAAGTTCGCAGAAGGTCCGACCTCGTCCCAAAGGTCCACGCCTGAGGTCGGACCTCGGACAAATAAAGAAGAAAGGCCCAAAACGAAGGAACATAGCCCAATCTAAAGGCGGCTAAAAGCCCAGAAAGATAAAGGCGGTTCCCTTGAAGATAAGATGACCTCACTTAAAGATAAGATAAGATAACTAACTTATCCTATCCACAGGAGGCCACATCTCACCATTATAAATACACTGGAGCACCCAGGTATAACTCATACTCTAATTCTACTCAATATCTGCTTGGACCCATGCTAACTTAAGCATCGGAGTGTCATTGCAGGTACAACCCCCCGCCGCTCAGCACACCAAGCTCGGGTCACGGAACCCCTACCTCGGGTCTTGCCAGACGACCGAGCTACACGTTTCAGGTAACCCCCGGAACAGGTACTATAGCAAATTATATATTATTTCGATGTCCCAGACGTTAGCTTTCCAACGCAACTGGAATCGTCTCATTTGGACCATTGTAGCTCAAGTTATGATCGATTTAGTACGATAGGGCCAGGCTGACAGCTTTGCAGTTCCTTCAATTTCTTGTATTCCTTCCACTTTTGCATACTTCCTTTCCGTTCTCCAAGCCATTCTTGCCCTGTAATCTCTGAAATCACTTAACACACATATCAAGGCATCGAATGGTAATAAGAGATGATTAAAGATAGAAAATTTAGGGCCAAAGAAACATGTTTTCAATCATAGCACAAAATCAGGAAGGAAAAAGTAAAACCATGCAAATAATATGAATAAGTGGGTAAAGAATTGATAAAAACCACTCAATTGAGCACAAGATAAACCATGAAATAGTGATTTATCAGCTTTGTTCGAAATTCTGTGCCCAAGGACAATTCCTTTAGTCACCATAAGGTGACATTTCTCCCAGTTTAAAACCAGGTTAGTCTCTTAGCATCTTTTTAGAACAAGTGCTAGATGGTCAAGATAGGAGCTAAATGAGTCTCCAATTACTGAGAAGTCATCCATGAAGACTTCCAGAAATTTCTCTACCATATCAGAGAAGATAGAGAGCATGCATCTCTGAAAGGTTGCAGGTGCATTGCACAGACCAAATGGCATCCTTCTGTAGGCAAATACTCCAGATGGATATGTGAATGCTGTCTTCTCTTGGTCCTGAGGATCTACTGTAATTTGGTTGTAACCTGAATAGCCATCCAAAAAGCAGTAGTATTCATGACCTGCTAGTCTCTCTAGCATCTGGTCTATGAATGTTAAAGGAAAATGATCCTTTTTGGTGGCTGTATTGAGCCTCCCTTCTTGGGGACAACTTGGACAGGGCTCACCCAGGGGCTATTAGAAATAGAATAAATAATCCCAGCCTCTAGTAACTTCATGACCTCTTTCTGCACCACCTCCTTCATGGCTGGATTCAGCCGCCTTTGTGGTTGAACCATTGGCTTAGCATCATCCTCCAATAGGATCTTGTGCATACATCTGGCAGAGCTAATGCCCTTAAGATCACTTATGGACCACCCAAGAGCTGTCTTGTATTTCCTTAGCACCTGAATTAGTGCTTTCTCTTCTTGTGACTCTAAAGCAGAGCTTATGATTATCGGAAAAGTGTCATCTTCTCCCAGAAATACATATTTTAGGGATGGTGGTAATGGTTTGAGCTCGGGTTTAGGAGGCTTCTCCTCTTCTGGGGGAGTTTTCAAAGGTTTTTCTGTTTTCTCTGGTTCCTCCAGACCAGGCTGAACAGCTTTAAAAATGTCCTCAAGCTCTGATTCGAGACTCATATTCATATTGACTTCTTCCATCAGGGAGTCAATAATATCAACGCTCATGCAGTCTTTAGGTGTGTCTGGATGCTGCATAGCTTTGACAGCATTCAACTTAAACTCATCCTCATTGACTCTCAGGGTTACCTCCCATTTTGGGACGTCAATGAGGGTTCGTCCAGTTGCTAGGATAGGTCTTCCTAGAATGAGAGTTGCACTCTTGTGCTCCTCCATTTCCAGTACTACAAAGTCAGTGGGGAAGGCAAATGGCCCAACCTTGACAGTCATGTCCTCAATTATGCTTGATGGAATTTTAATGGAGCCATCAGCAAGTTGGAGACATATTTGGGTTGGTCTGACTTCTTTAGTCAAACCAAGCTTTCTGATAATGGATGTAGGTATCAGGTTGATACTTGCCCCAAGATCACATAAAGCTGTCTTGGTACATGCATCCTCTAATGTGCATGGTATCATAAAGCTTCCGAGATCTGTAAGCTTCTTTGGTAAGTTTTTAATATGACTGCACTACATTCTTCAGTGAGAAAAACTTTTTCAATCTCCCTCCAATCCTTCTTATGACTTAAGATCTCTTTCATGAACTTAGCATAAGAGGGTATTTGCTCAAGTGCCTCTGCAAATGGAATCTTTATTTCAAGAGTTCTGAGATAGTCTGCAAAGCAGGCAAATTGTTTATCCTGTTCCGCTTGGCGGAGTTTCTGAGGATAAGGCATCTTGGCTTTATATTCTTCAACCTTAGTTGCTGAAAGTTTATTTCCTACAGAAGTGGTTGGACAAGCCTGCATAAGGGGGCTGTTATCAGCACTTGCAGGTGTCTGATCCCTCACCGGCGTTTGAATGCCAGAATTGGGTGCTGTATGGGCGTTTAACGCCAGATTGCCACCCTTTTCTGACGTTTGAACGCCAGAATTGGCTGCTGTATAGGCGGTTAATGCTGACTTCTGACCCTTTTCTGGCATTTGAATGCCAGAATCATTCCTCTCTGGGCTCTTACTGTCCTCAGAGGGATTTTGGACAGTAAATTGGTCATCCTCTATCAGTTGTTCCTTTCTTGGCATTCTGCTGCTTTGAGTTGAGACATTCAGTGTCTTCCCACTCTTTAAATGAACAGCTTTGCACTCTTCTGTTATCTGTTTAGATAACTACTATCTTGTCTGATCCAATTGTGCTTCCATATTCTTGTTAGCATTTTTGTTGTCTTGTAGCATCTCTTTAAATTCTGCTAACTATTTTTTTAGAAAAAGCAATTGCTGATTGTGTTTAGTAACTTATTCTGGAAGACTAAGTTCAGTGGATACTGCTTTAGCCTCTTCTTTCATGGAGGACTCACTACTTAAGTACAGATGCTGATTTCTAGCAACTGTATCAATGAGTTCTTGAGTCTCTTCAATTGTCTTTCTCATGTGTATAGATCTACCAGCTGAGTGATCTAGAGATATCTGGGCCTTTTCCGTAAGCCCGTAGTAGAAGATGTCTAACTGCACCCATTCTGGAAATATTTCAGAGGGGCATTTCCTTAGCATCTCTCTGTACCTCTCCCAGGCATTATAAAAAGATTCATTATCCTTTTGTTTAAAGCCTTGAATGTCCAGCCTTAGCTGTGTCATCCTTTTTGGAGGGAAACATTGATTCAGAAATTTGTCTGACAACTATTTCCATGTTCTTATGCTGGCTTTGGGTTGGTTGTTTAACCACCTCTTAGCTTGGTCTTTCACAGCAAATGAAAACAGCAATAATCTGTAGACATCCTGATCCATTTCCTTATCACGTACTGTGTCAGCAATTTGTAAGAATATTGGCAATTTTGCTGCAACATGATAATGAGCTGAGGATTTAACTCAAAATTACTGGCTCTGATGGGGGGTATATAAATACTACTCCCGTATGAAGCAGTAGTGGGGTTAGCATATGACCCCAGAGTCCTTCTGGACTGTTCATTTTCACTTAGGTCCATGATGGAGAAAGGGAGATGATGTGGATTGTAAAAATTTCTCTTTTTTCTCTTTTTTTTTTTGAAAATCTGAATTAAAAGAAATGAAAATAAAATAAATGACAAATTGAATATAAGTTCAAAAATTAGAAGAAAAATAAATAAAAGAAAATTGAAAACTAAGTTAATTAATTAATTAAAAAGATATGAAAATTTTTTTGATGTGGATTTTCGAAAAAAATGAGGATAGAGAGAGTGGTTAGGAAGTTTTGAAAAAGATATGTCTTAAAATTAAAGATACTTGTAAGAAAATAAATAAAGGAAAAGATTTGAAAAAGATATGATTTTAAAATTTTAAAGATTGAAACTTTCTTTACAAGAAAACACCAAATTTAAAATCTTTTAATCAAAATAATAAAATATGACAAGTAATTCGAAAAATAAAAATAAATAAAATAAATATAAAAAATGAAAAAGATGTTGAAAAATTTTATAAAAGATTTTCGAAAAATATGAAAAGAAAATTGAAAAAGAATTTATTTTGAAAAAGATTTAAAAAGATAAATTTTTAAAATTGAAATTTTGACTTGACTAACAAGAAACTACCAAATTTTAAAATTTTGACTAAGTCAACCTAAGAAATTTGAAAATGATGAGTAAAAAAAGGAAAAGATAAATTTTTGAATTTAATAAGGAAAGAGAAAAAGAATAAAATGACACCAAACTTAAAATTTTTAGATCAAAATAAAGAAAACAAACAAGAAAACTTTGAATGTCAAGATGAACACCAAGAACACTTTGAAGATCAAGATGAATATCAAGAATAAATTTTTGGAAATCTTTAAGAAAATAAGAACACAAAGGACACCAAACTTAAAAAATTTTTATACTTTGGACACTAATACTTCAAAAATGCACAAGAGAAACAAGGAAAGACACAAAATAAGAAAAACTAAAGATCAACCAAGGAAAATAAACAAGAACAACTTGAAGATCAAGAAAGAACAAGGAACATAAAACTTGATAATATGACGAATAGAAAGAGCATTCAATTCGAAAAATTGAAGGAAATAAAAAACATGCAATTGACATCAAACTTAAAACATGAAATTAAACTCAAACAGAAGATTCAATTATTAGTTTATTGGTTTTTTATCTATTTATTAAAAATTTTACGAAAAAAATAGAAAAAGGAAAACAAGAATTTTAAAATTTTAACATAAACAATAATGAAAGACTCAAAGAAAAATTAAAGATTAACAAAGAAAAATAAGATTTTTGAAAAGAAACTAAAAGACTCAAATGGAGTTTAGAGACTCATGCTGTAGAAGATACAATAAGAGATGTAAAAAGTCATGAGTTCCAAAATGAATCTCTAAAAGTAGTTTTTATACTAAACTAGTAACCTAGGTTTACAGAAAATGAGTAACTAAGTGCATATAGTGCAGAAATCCACTTCCAGGGCCCAATTGGTGTATGTTTGGGCTGAGCTTTGAAGCTTTTACATGAATAGGCCATTCTTGGAGTTGAACGCCAGCTTGGATGCCAGTTTGGGCGTTTAAGTCCTGTTCTGGTGCCAGTTCTGGCGTTTTACGCTAGAAAAGGGTCTCTAGTGGGCGTTTAAATGCTAGTTTGGGCCATCAAATCTCGGGCAAAAGCATGAACTATTATACATTGCTGGAAAGCCCAAGATGTCTACTTTCCAACGCAATTGAGCGCGCATTAACTGGGTTTCTGTAGCTCCAGAAAATCCACTTCGAGTGCAGGAGGGTCAGAATCCAATCGCATATGTAGTCCTTTCTCAGCCTCTGAATCAGACTTTGCTCAGGTCCCTCAATTTCAGCAAGAAAATACCTGAAATTACAGAAAAATGTACAAACTCATAGTAAAGTCTAGAAATGTGAATTTTGTATAAAAACTAATAAAAATATACTAAAAAGTAACTAAAACATCCTAAAAACTACCTAAAAACAATGCCAAAAAGCGTATAAATTATCCGCTCATCACAACACCAAACTTAAATTGTTGCTTGTCCCTAAGCAACGAAAAACAAAATAGGATAAAAAGAAGAGAATATACAATAAATTTCAAAATATCAATAAAACGTAGTTCCAATTAGATGAGCGGGACTAGTAGCTTTTTGCTTCTGAACAGTTTTGGCATCTCACTTTATCCTTTGATGTTCAGAATGATTGGCATCCATAGGAACTCAGAATTCAGATAGTGTTATTGATTCTCCTAGTTTAGCATGTTGATTCTTGAACACAGCCACTTTATGAGTCTTGGCCGTGGCCCTAAGCATTTTGTTTTTCAGTATTACCACCGGATACATAAATGCCACAGACACATAACTGGGTGAACTTTTTCAGATTGTGACTCAGCATTGCTAGAGTCCCCAGTTAGAGGTTCCCAGAATTCTTAAGCACATTCTTTTTACTTTGGATCACGACTTTAACCACGCAGTCTTAACCTTTTCACTTGGACCTTCATTACACAAGCACATGGTTAGGGACAACTTGAATTAGCCGCTTAGGCCAGGATTTTATTCCTTTGGGCCCTCTTATCCATTGATACTCAAAGCCTTGGATACTCTTTACCCTTCCCTTTTAGTTTAAAGGGTTACTGGCTTTTTGCTCTTGCCTTTTGGTTTAAAGAGCTATTGGCTTTTTCTGCTTGCTTTTTCTTTTTCTTTCTTTTTCTTTATTTTTTGCTTTTTTTTCGCAAGCTTTGTGTTTTTTCACTGCTTTTTCTTGCTTCAAGAATCAATTTTTTTATTTTTCAAATTATCAATAACATTTCTCTTTTTTCATTATTCTTTCAAGAGCCAACAATTTTAACATTTATAAACTTCACTATAAAAAATATGCACTGTTCAAGCATTCATTCAGAAAACAAAAAATATTGCCACCACATCAAAATAATTAAACTAATTTTAAGATAAAATTCAAAATTCATGTACTTCTTGTTCTTTTGCAAATAGAAACATTTTTCATTTAAGAAAGGTGAAAGATTCATGGAACATTCATAGCTTTAAGATATAGACACTAAACACTAACGATCATGTAATGAAGACACAAACATAGTCAAAACATAAAGCATAGGAAACAAAAAATAGAAGAACAAATAACAGGGAAATTAAAGAACGGGTCCACCTTAGTGATGGCGGCTAGTTCTTCCTCTTGAAGACCCTATGGAGTGCTTTAGCTCCTCAATATCTCTTTGTTGCCTTTCTTGCTCCTCTCTCATGGCTCTTTGGGCCTCTCTAATTTCATGGAGGATAATGAAGTGCTCTTGGTGCTCCATCCTTAGTTGCTCCATATTAGAGCTCAAATCTTCTAAAGAGGCGTTGAGTTGCTCCCAATAGTTGTGTGGAGGAAAATGCATCCCTTGAGGCAACTCATGGATTTCTTGATGAGGGACTTCGTCATGCTCTTTTTGAGGTCCATGAGTAGGCTTTTGAGATGAATCTCTCCATCTCCCATTACTCGGAGTTTGAAGCAACTGCCTTCCCTTTCCTCTTCCTATAGGTTTCTTCGGCCTTAGGTGCCATTAGTGGTTATGGAAAAACAAAATAGTAGAGCTTTTTTCCACACCAAACTTAAAAGGTTTGCTCGTCCTCGAGCAAAAGAAGTAAGAAAGGATTAGAGGAAGAAGAGATGGAGGAGATGGAGGTGTGTAAATGGTTTAGCCAGGGGGTTTTAGGTGGTTATGATGTGTGAAAATGAAGGATGATGAGGGGCAGATATAGGAGTGGAGTGGAGAGGGAATTCTTGTAATAGAGGTTGGGTTAGGGAGGGAGATGGTTTGATTTTGAATGGGTGGGGGTAGGTGGGTTGTATGATGGTTTTGGAGGAGAAATTGAGGTGATTGGTGGAAGTTATTTTTGGGAAGAGTGTTATGGAAAGGTGTAAAAAGGAGAGAAAAAGAGTTGGGGTAGGTGGGGATCCTGTGGGGTTCACAGATCCTGAGCTATCAAGGAATTCTGGTCCCTGCACTTTTCTGGCGTTTAAACGCACTCTATGTGCCATTTCTGGCATTTAACACCAGCTCTACTGCCTTTCCTAGCGTTAAACACCAGTCTGATTGTGGGGGCTTTGCTTGACTCTGTATTGAGAGAAGCTTTCCGTGCTTCCTCTCCATGGTTACAGAGGAAGATCCTTGAGCCTTAAACACAAGGTAGTCTTCATTCAGTTGTAGGACTAACTCTCCTCTGTGCACATCAATCACAGCTCTTGCTGTGGCTAAGAAGGGTCTTCCAAGGATGATGGATTCATCCTCATCCCTCCTGGTGTCTAGGATTATGAAGTCAGCAGGGATGTAAAGGCCTTCAACATTCACTAAGACATCCTCTACAAGTCTATAAGCCTGTTTCATTGATTTGTCTGCCATCTCTAGTGAGATTTTTGCAGCTTGTACCTCAAAGTTTCCTAGTTTCTACATTACAGAGAGTGGCATGAGGTTTATACCAGACCCTAGGTCACACAGAGCCTTCTCAAAGGTCATGGTGCCTATAGTACAAGGTATTAAGAACCTTCCAAGATCCAGTTTCTTCTAAGGTATTTTCAGCTGAACTAAGGCATTCAGTTCATTGATGAGCAATGGAGGTTCATCCTCCCAAGTCTCATTACCAAATAACTTGGCATTCAGTTTCATGATTGCTCCTAGATACCGAACAACTTGCTCTTCAACAATATCTTTATCTTCTTCAGAGGAAGAATACTCATCAGAGCTCATGAATGGCAATAGTAAGATTAGTGGAATCTCTATGGTCTCTGTATGAGTCTCAGATTCCTTTTGTTCCCCATTAGGGAACTTGTTAGTGGTCAGTGGATGTCTAGTGAGGTCTTCCTCACTAGAGATCAATGCCTCTTCCTCCTCTATAGGTTCGGCCATTTTGGTTATATTGATGGCCTTGCACTCTCTCTTTGAATTCTCTTCTGTATTGCTTGGGAGAGTACTAGGAGGAGTTTCAGTAACTCTTTTACTCAGCTGACCCACTTGTGCCTCCAAATTTCTGATGGAGGACCTTGACTCAGTCATAAAACTGAGAGTGGCCTTAGATAGATCAGAGACTATGTCTGCTAAGCCAGAGCGGCTCTGCTCAGAATTCTCTGTCTGTTGCTAGAAGATGATGGAAAAGGCTTTCTATTTCCAAACCTATTTCTCCCCCCATTATTGTTATTGAAGCCTTGTTGAGGCTTCCGTTAATCCTTCCATGAGAAACTTGGATGGTTCCTCCATGAAGGATTATAGGTGTTTTCATAGGGTTCTTCCATGTAATTCACCTCTTCTATTGCAAGATTCTCAGGGGCATAAGCTTCTCCTTCAGAGGAGACTTCTTTAGTACTGCCGGATGCAGCTTGCAATCCAGTCAGATTTTGAGAAGTCATATTGACTTGCTGAGTCAATATCTTGTTCTGAGTCAATATGGCATTGACAAACCCCAATTTGAGGGTTTATCTTGTATTGAATCTAGAGTATTTTGATAACCTTTTGTCACATTTAGCCTATAAATTAGCATGGTTTTGTTATCTCTCCCGTATTTGTGCTTAAGTGTAAAAACATGCTTTTTAAGCCTTATTTTGATGAATTCTAGTTCCTCTTTGATTCCATAAGATGCCTTGATGTGTTTGCTAGTAATTCCAGGATTGAAATAGGCTAGGCATGGATCAAAGAAAGCAAGGAAGGAAGCATGCAAGTGGAGAGAAGCACAAAAAGCCAAAGAATTGATTTCGGCCAAGCATGCATACGCGCACAAAGCGCTCGCGCGCACATCGCAGAATTAGCCAGGGGCGCGCACGCGTACCGTGCGCGCACGCGTCGTAGTCCGCACGTGATTATTTTATTGCAACACGTGTCTGGCGATTTTGGAAGGTTTCAACAACCAACTTTGGCGCCAAAATGCATATAAGAGCCAAGGATTGAAGGGGATTAACATACATTCACATCCATAGACTAATTCTAGACCATTAGCTTAGTTTTAGGAGTTAGAGTTAGTTTTAGAGAGAGAAGCTCTCACTTCTCTCTAGGATTAGGAATTAGGGTTAGATTAGGATCTCATAGTTCTAGGTTTAATTCAAGTCTCCTTCTACTTCTACCTTCAAGTGGTGATTGCTACACTTTGGTTCTTCTTTCTATCCCTATCCTCTTGTTGTAATTTCTCTTATTTTGTTTCTAGGTTTTGTAATTGAGATACTCTTGTTCTTTTGTTTTCTTTTAATAATGCAATTTGAGATAATTCATGTGATTGTGGTGTTGTTGATTGTTGTTTTGTTAATTCTTTGTAATTGTTGGTTGTTGATTCCTTTTATTCTTACAAATAAAAATGCTTTCTTTCATTACCCTCCAAGTGTTTGATGAAATGCTTGAGAGGATGTTAGAGTAGGATTTTATGTTCTTAGCTTGAGAAGGTAACTTAGGATTTCTTGAGTCACTAGTGTCCAATTGATTGCTAGTTGATAGCCATTAACTCTAGCCTTCATTAATCCAATTAGTGGAAAGCTAGGACTTATGGACTAGGATTGATATAACTCACTTGACTTTCCTTTGTTAATTGATTTAAGGATGACTAAGTGGGATTAATCCTTGCAACTACCATACTTGTGGCTAGTGATAATGATGAAGACCCTTGACAACCAAATCTTGCCAAGACCATTTTGTTAATAAAGTTTTCTTACCATTTACTATTCATGTTTCTCATCTAAAACCCCAAAATAACTCACAACCAATAACAAGACACTTTATTGTAAATCCTAGGGAGAACGACCCGAGGTTTAAATTCTTCGGTTTATAGATTTTAGGGGTTTGTACTTGTGACAAACAAATTTTTGTATGAGAGGATTATTGTTGGTTTAGAGACTATACTTCGACGAGATTTCATTTGTAAAATTCTAAACCGTCAAAAATCCAATCGTCAAAATGGCGCCGTTGCCGGGGATCTGCAATGGTGTTATGTTATTGGTTATTGTACATATGTGAATATTGTGAATAGGTTTATCTTTTGTTTGTTTCTTAATTTTTGTCAGTTTTATTTTGTTCTCTCAATATGAATTCTCACT
Organism: Arachis stenosperma; assembly: GCF_014773155.1. NCBI lineage: Eukaryota > Viridiplantae > Streptophyta > Magnoliopsida > Fabales > Fabaceae > Arachis > Arachis stenosperma. Next base: position 50,231,986 of record NC_080377.1, on the reverse strand, counting down.
TTGGCTTTGAGTTTGGTTCTAATTATGTTGTAGGAGATGTGCACCTCAATGATGACACTCATTATGGATGGAACCAACAAAGATGGGAGGAGCCTCAAGGAATTGATCACTCCTATTGGCAACAACCTCCGGATACTTATAGGTATAATTTCCATCCTAATGCATGCCAATTTAACGGCTATGATGATTCTTTTTGTGACACTCAACAACCACCATCATATGCCTATGAATCCTATCCTCAACATGAACCTCAACCATTCTCACAAGCCTTTCATTACCAAACACCGCCCTATGATCCATATCCATCATATGACCAAACCCCTATACCATACTCTTATGACCATTATGAGCAAGAACCCTTAGAAACACCACAACCCTATCAAGATTACTCCCAAGAACCACCTTAATACACACAATCTCCACAACCTTACCAAGAAGAACCACCTTCCTATTATGAACCCTCTCTCCAAAATGATGAACCCTCTTATCCACCCCAACTCCCAATAGATGACTCTCTCACATTGCTACTTCAAGGACAAGCGGATATGCAAAGGAACACCCTAGAGTTTGTGACTAACTTGACCAAGGTAATGTCTACCTTAGCCTACAAATTTTTGAACACTCAAGGTGCTTCCGTGGCCACATGTGAAGAATTCATTGAAAATCATAGCATGAAGGAGAGATTGGAAAACCCGGTGGAAAATGAGGGAGGCTATTTTGTATTAGAGCAATTGGAGGAGCCTATGGTTATTGAAGAAAAGGAAGAAGTGGTCGAAGATTTAGGAGAAGTTGAGAGTCCATGGGAATGTAGCATCATGGAGTACTCTTCCAAGAAGCTTGATATTGATGTTGAGGAGGGTGCGCAACCTCCAAGGCATATCATCGTTGGGGACGTGGAAGAGGCTTATCAAGAGATGGATTCAATCATGGATGAATTTCTCTCTATAGTGGAATCCTCTCCCATTGGACATGAAGTTGAAACTATAAAAGAGTGTGCCCAACCTCCCAACGAAAACGAAAACGGCATGGTGTACATCGAAATTGAAGAATATGAAGAGGTTGATTCATTGATGAACTCATTCATCAATGAATTTCTATCAAAAATTGAATCGCCTCTCACTAGACAAGATGAAGTTCTTGAAGATAACACCAAGCCACGTAACAAAGAGGATGAGGTTGAAATTGAAGAAAATTTTGAAGAGGTGGAAATACACAAAGAAGAGCACAAGAAATTGGGCCTTGCATTGTCTAAGTGTGGGGAAGCCTCCCTTCCCAAGTTACCATCCAATACAACATTTAAGTGGGTAAAATCTCTATCCCTAAGCTTTAGTTTCTCACTTGAATATGGTTTGATTGGAAATGATGGTCAACTTAGAACTCTTTGTGGGATTAAAAGTAAGAATGAGTTGTGTAGTGGTTGGAAAGTAGGTGTTAAGCTTATCAAGGTCAAGGCCTCAAGGTACAGGGATGATGTTGGGACAAGGATCACTTTGTATGGATCTAGAAGGAAGCATTAGTGGAATAAAGAGAATTCTATGTGTCAATCACCTTTATGCCAACCGCTCATCCGAAAAAATCATGAAACTCAACTAACGGATGGGTGTGAAGACAAGACATGGGATCCCGGTTCGCTATGTGAAGACCAAATATGGGGACTCGTATTTTGGGTAGAACTCTGCCCAAACTTTATAAAAATGGTTGGAAATTCTGTCAACCAATTGAGAAGCAAAGATCCTTGGAGATTCAAGGATGAGTACAAGCATAAGCCACCATGACAAGGATCTTCTCAAAATGTCCAACTTAAGGACTTAAACTAAAAGTGCTAGGTGGGAGACACCCCACCATGGTAAACTCTTTCCACTCTTCTAAATTTACTTAATAAGTGATTTGAGTTACCATTGTAGGTAGATGTTTCATACAAATTTGTTTGTACAACTTAATTGTTAGCTTAGTCACATGCATGTTGTGTTTAGTAGTAGATGAATAATATCAAAAATTGTATTTTTGTGAATTGTATGTTGGTTGAGTGAATAAGAGTTGTGAACACTGAGGGGAGCACCCAGCAATTTGTTTTCTGAAAAAAAAAAAAGAGAAGAAGAGAAAGAGAGAAGGGGGTTGGACGCGCGCGCACTATGTACGCGCACGCGTCCCTGTGTGGATGCACCATGAGCCACACTCCCGAGAGTTGGGCCTCCCTTGGGCAAACGCTATGCCTTGTGCCCAACATGATCCACGCGGACGCGCACAACGTGCGTGCGCGCCGTCTTTAAGCACATGGACGTTCACGCGGACGCGCACTTGCCGCGCCCGCGCCGATTTGCTGCTGCAACGATTGAGCCAATCCACAGAGAGTTGAGCCAGTTCTGGGCCAACCTCAAGCCCCTGGCCCAACTTGCTTCGCGCGGACGCGCACTAGCCGCGTGCGCGCCATCTTGTCATAAATCATCATTTTACGCGGACGCGCACTAGCCGCACGCGCGTCTCTGCGTGCTGCCACCAAACTAAGCCACGGACCCGAGAGTTGGGCGTGCCACAAGCCCATTCTAAGCCTCAGGCCCAATCTCATGTACGCGTGCGCGCACTGTACGCGCATGCGCTCTTACCTATTCTGCCATCCCACGCTAGAGCGCACTGCACGCTCACGCGTGGATCTCCAAATTTTCTCACTGCGCGCGGACGCGTACATGCCGCGTGCGCGCCGATCTGATAGCGCGACTCCCAGGCCATTCTCCAGAGAGTTAGGCCTGAGTTGGGCCAACTCTAAGCCCCCAGCCCAACTCCATGCACGCGTGCGCGCACTGTACGCGCATGCGTCCCTTCCCATTTTGCTCAACACACGCTTAAGCGCGCTGTGCGCGCACGCGTAGATCCCAAGTTTCCTCAATGGACGCGGACGCGCAAGGTGCGCGCTCGCGCCGATTCAAAAAATGGGAACCCTAAGACGCGAAGAACGTTGCGCCGCAGCGCACTTCTTTCTTCTTCCCCCCCCCCCCCCCATTTTCTTTTTCTCCTTCCTCCCCTCCATAACCACCGTTGCTTCGCCGACCACCACCGCACGGCCGACCCTTCCCTCACCATCAACCCTTCTCGCTCTTCCTCTATCACCTACTCACCTTGCTCTCTGCCCCGTCCCTCACCTTCACAGCACCGGCAGCCACCACCGCCGCTCCTTCTCGGCCACTCCCCGCCACCGTTGACGGCGGCGCGATTTTTGATTCTGCTGCCGCCCACTCCCCAATTTCATTTCCATTCCTAGTTTCCTTCTGCTCCCAGGTTCCTGCTCCAATTCTGTATTTTTTTCTGCTTTTCCTTTTATTGTTCATTTCTGTTAAGTAGTCTAATTACGTGTTAGTTAGTTTGAATTCAAATTCTGTATGCTAGGTTAGATAGAAATAATTGCGGTTAGGTAGCTAGGGCTGGATAGAGGATTCTAGGCCTGATAAGTGCTCCGTTCGTGCTTACTTGCTGTCTGTTTATTTGGAAGTGGTATGCTGATTTGAACTGTTTTTATGCATTTCTTGTTGCATAAATACTATACCACTGCTGCTGTGCCTAATTGCTGTTTTTTATGCTAATTGTGCTAATTTGCTATCCGGGAACGTCCAATTTTAAGCCGGAATGCTGCCCGATTTTCAAGGAAATCAGTTTCCTTTTGGTCTTTAATTCAATATTGGGCAAAATTCCGTTTCCTTTTGACTTCCCGGATTTGCATCATTCACTGTGAACATGAACCACAACTTTTCTTTTCATTGCGCATAAATATCATCATATCACTAATCTACTTTTCTAACTTACTAATTTCTTTAACCATCTAACTTCCACTCACCTCTAACCATCTTTAACAATTCTTTCAAGTATATGATGATATTATTGCCTTTTGAATATGAGTTGTTGACCTTAATAAAGTTTGCATTTTTCTTGGTTTACTTGTTCACTTTTGCATAATCATTACAACATCATGATTGTTTTTTTGTCCATTATATCCTGAACATGCCTTCTTTGTTACATGCTAAATGTTTTATATATCCTATCACATTTTTCAGGATGTCGGACAAAGGCAAAGCCATAGCCACTGCTTCTAAGAAGAGAAAACATTCTACCCCCTCCATTCCGTCCATCTACAAGCATTATGCTAAGAATCCGTTAAGTGAGGAAGAAAAGGAAAATCAGCAGTTGCCTTCTACCAATCCAGAAAAATTCCCCAACCTCTACTGTGAGCTTCGGTTTTCTAGATATCGAACAATTAAGCTGAATACTGAGAAAAAGTTGCTCCTACCTAATGATGTGAGACGGTCCATTACCGGTCGGATCCTTGACTTAGGTATTGACTTCGTTGACCGAGAGTTGGGTGATATCAATATATCGTGGGTAAAGGAATTCTACTGCAACTTCTTCCGTCCGACATTGGATTCGGTTCAGGTGCAGGGTAGGGAGATCATGATCACTGAGACCGCCATTGGAGAGGCATTACAGTGTCGGCATATTCCGGATGACATGTGTGCCCATCAGCAGGCTGAGGTTGCCATCCATACCATGACTTTTGACTATGAGGCGCTTCGGCGAGTGATTGGGATACCGGATGCTACATGGGTTATGGATGCGGGCAACACCAAGCCCAAGGGGATGTTGTTTACCCATTTGACTAGGGAGGCTAGGACTTGGCAGATGATCTTCGCCCACTACGTCCTGCCTACCACCCACTTTTCTGAGATCCCCATGGAGATGCTCCTGCTGATTGGTTGCGTCATGGAGGGGAAGGATGTCTCTTTCCCTAGACTTATTAGATAGTGCATGTGGCGGGCGCATATTCGTGGCCTACTTCCATTTCCTACATTGGTCACGAGTATGGCGGCCCTGGCTGAGGTCCCATGGTTGGACGATGATGTGCGACCACCACCCCCTGATGCAGATGACAGGGAGGTTACTATCCCCTGGGGTGGTTGGGTGCACGAGAGGCCACCTGCTAGACGCCGCTCTCGGGCTAGAGCTGTCGTGGGGACGCCTTCACCATCAGCCCCTACAGCTGCCCCATCATCCTCTACAGCTGCCGCTCCTTCATCATCTACAGATCCTCCAGCAGCACCTAAGCCTACCTATCTCCTGGTCCAGCGTCTTTTCCGGTTCTTAGAGCGAGAGCGACGCCATGTCAGAAGCCGTTTGGATCGGATGGACCAGGCCCTTATTTCTTTGGGTGCTGAGCTACCTCCGTGATGAGCGGATAATTTATACACTTTTTGGCATTATTTTTAGTATGTTTTTAGTATGATCTAGTTAGTTCTTAGCATATTTTTATTAGTTTTTAATTAAAATTCACTTTTCTGGACTTTACTATGAGTTTGTGTGTTTTTCTGTGATTTCAGGTATTTTCTGGCTGAAATTGAGGGATCTGAGCAAAAATCTGATTTAGAGGCTGAAAAGGACTGCAGATGCTGTTGGATTCTGACCTCCCTGCATTCAAAGTAGATTTTCTGGAGCTACAGAAGCCCAATTGGCGCGCTCTCAACGGCGTTGGAAAGTAGACATCCTGGGCTTTCCAGCAATATATGATAGTCCATACTTTGCCCAAGATTTGATGGCCCAAACCGGCGTTCAAAGTCACCTCAAGAAATTCCAGCGTTAAACGCCGGAACTGGCACCTAAATGGGAGTTAAACGCCCAAACTGGCACCAAAGCTGGCGTTTAACTCCAAGACAAGTCTCTACACGAAAATGCTTCATTGCTCAGCCCAAGAACACACCAAGTGGGCCCGGAAGTGGATTTTTATGTCATTTACTCACCTCTGTACACCCTAGGTTACTAGTTCTCTATAAGTAGGACCTTTTACTATTGTATTTTCATCTTTTGATCATGTTTTGATGATTGAACCCTCTTTGGGAGGCTGGCCATTCGGCCATGCCTAGACCTTGTTCTTATGTATTTTCAAAGGTGGAGTTTCTACACACCATAGATTAAGGTGTGGAGCTCTGCTGTACCTCGAGTATTAATGCAATTACTATTGTTCTTCTATTCAAATCCGCTTGTTCTTTGTCCAAGATATCACTTGTTCTTCAACTTGATGAATGTGATGATCCGTGACACTCATCATCATTCTCACCTATGAACAAGGTAACTGACAACCATTCTTGTTCTACAAGCATTCGAGGCCCTAGTGTTTATCTCTTGGATTTCTGATTGCATGATGCATGGTTGATCGCCTGACAACCGAGTGCTCGCCTGACAAACGAGCCAGCCATTCCGTGAGATCAGAGTCTTCGTGGTATAGGCAAGAACTGATGGCGGCATTCAAGAGAATCCGGAAGGTCTAACCTTGTCTGTGGTATTCTGAGTAGGATTCAATGATTGAATGACTGTGACGTGCTTCAAACTCCTGAGGGCGGGGCGTTAGTGACAGACGCAAAAGAATCACTGGATTCTATTCCGGCCTGATTGAGAACCGACAGATGGATAGCCTATGCTGTGACAGAGCATCAGGAACGTATTTCCAATGAAAGGATGGGAGGTAGCCACTGACAACGGTGAAACCCTACACAAGCTTGCCATGGAAAGGAGGAAGAAGGATTGGATGAAGACAGTAAGAAAGCAGAGAGACGGAAGGGAAGGCATCTTCATACGCTTATCTGAAGCTCTCACCAATGATATGCATAAGTATCTCTATCTTTATCTTATTGCTTTATTCGTTTACCACTATACCCATTCGAGTCTGCCTGACTGAGATTTACAAGGTGACCATAGCTTGCTTCATACCACCAATCTCCGTGGGATCGACCCTTACTCGCGTAAGGTTTATTACTTGGACGACCCAGTGCACTTGCTGGTTAGTTGTGCGAAGTTGTGTTTATGCCATGGTATTGAGCACCAAGTCTTTGGAGCCATTACTAGGGATTGTTTATGTTTTGAAAAGTAGTGATCACAATTTCGTGCACCAAGTTTTTGGCGCCGTTGCCGGGGATTGTTTGTGTATGGACAACTGACGGTTCATCTTGTTGCTTAGATTAGGTATTTATTTTTTTCGAAATTCTTGAAGATGAATTCTAGAGTTTCATGGTGATTTGTTGAAATCTGGCTGGCTGAGAAGCCATGTCTAATCTCATTGGACCGAGGTTTCAACTAATCATCACAATAGCTTGTTGATCTCTATCAATCTTGCTATTGGAGCAATGATCTGCTAAGGCTTGGCTAGCCATTGGCCATGTCTAGTGTTTTGGACCGAAGCTTTCTTTGAAAGCTTGGCTGGCTGTGAAGCCATGTCTAATTCCTGGACCGGAGTCTTGGACTAGCATTGCAATGATTCCTGGAAATTCAAATTGAGAATTTTGAAACCTTTATTTTCTATTTTCATACAATTTTCGAAAAAAGCACAAAAAAATTTCACAAAATCATAAAAACCAAAAATATTTGATGTTTCTTGCTTGAGTCTAGTGTCTCATCTTAAGTTTGGTGTCAATTGCATGCATTCATTCATGTGTCTTAAGGGTCTTCAAGTAATTCTTGATGATTTCTTACTCTGATCTTTGAATTCTTTTGACTTGAGTGTTTATGTGTCTCATATAGTGTCAGTAGTATACAAACTGCTAAGTTTGGTGTCTTGCATGCATTGTTATTTGATCCTTGTTGCATTTTGATTATTAAAAATCCAAAAATATTTTTAATTTGTGTCCTTTCAAGTCAATAATACAAAGAATTGAAGATTCAGAACATACTGCAGAGGAATTACACAGAAAAAGCTGAGCATTCAAAAATGCCCAGTGAAGAAGACAGACTGGCGTTTAAACGCCAGCCAGGGTACCTGGTTGGGCGTTTAACGCCCAAAGAGGTAGCATTTTGGGCGTTAAACGCCAGAATGTATACCATTCTGGGCGTTTAACGCCAGGATGGTGCTAGGGGGAAGATTTTGTTTTCAAATCAATTTTTTTTAGTTTTTCAAAATCAAATCTTTTCCAAATCATATCTTTTCAATCAAATGTTTTCAAAATCAATTTCTTTCCTTTTTCAAAGATACTTACTAACAATTAATGATTTGATTGAACAATTTAAGTATGTTGCCTTTTCTGTTGAGAAAGGTTTAATGTTTGAATCATATATTTTCTTGTTAGGCAAGTCATTAATTTTTAAAATCAAATCTTTTTAAATTGTTTTTCAAATCATATCTTTTTAAAATTGTTTTCAAATCATATCTTCTCAATCACATTTTTTTTAAAAACCAATCATATCTTCTTAACCACATCTTTTTCAAAATAAGTTTTCAATCAAATCTTTTTAACTTCTAATTTCAAATTTTTTTTTCAAAAATCACTTGATTTCTTTCTTACTTTTATTTTCGAAAATCAATTAATGTTTTTCAAAATGTTTTCAAAATCTTTTAATTGAATTTTCGAAAAATTACTTCCCTCCTTCTCACATCCTTCTATTTATGGAGTACCACTCCTTCTTAATGCACAATTCGAACTTTATCTAATCAAGTTCGAATTCTCCTTCTTCTTTCTTCTATTTTTCTTTTCCTCTGACACCTCAAGGAATCTCTATACTGTGACATAGAGGATTCCATATTTTCTTGTTCTCTTCTCTTTCATATGAGCAGGAACAAAGACAAAGGCATTCTTGTTGAAGCTGATCCTGAACCTGAGAGGACCTTGAAGAGAAAGCTAAGAGAAGCCAAAACACAACTCTCTTTAGAGGACCTGACCGAATTCTTCAAAGAAGAAGAAGACATGGCAGCCGAAAACAACAATAATGCAAACAATGCAAGGAAGGTGCTGGGTGACTTTACTGCACCTACTCCCGACTTCTATGGGAGAAGCATCTCTATCCCTGCCATTGGAGCAAACAACTTTGAGCTTAAACCTCAATTAGTTTCTCTAATGCAACAGAATTGCAAGTTCCATGGACTTCCAATGGAAGATCCTCATCAGTTCTTAGCTGAATTCTTGCAAATCTGTGACACAGTCAAGACTAATGGGGTAGACCCTGAGGTCTATAGACTGATGCTATTCCCTTTTGCTGTAAGAGACAGAGCTAGAATATGGTTGGACTCTCAACCTAAAGAAAGCCTGGACTCTTGGGAAAAGCTAGTCAATGCCTTCTTGGCAAAGTTCTTTCCACCACAAAGATGGAGTAAGCTTAGAGTGGAAGTCCAAACCTTCAGACAGAAGGATGGAGAATCCCTCTATGAAGCTTGGGAAAGATACAAACAATTAATCAGAAAATGTCCCTCAGACATGCTTTCTGAATGGAGCATCATAGGTATTTTCTATGATGGTCTCTCTGAACTATCTAAGATATCCTTGGATAGCTCTGCTGGAGGATCTCTTCATCTGAAGAAGACGCCTACAGAAGCTCAAGAGCTCATTGAAATGGTTGCAAATAACCAATTCATGTACACTTCTGAGAGAAATCCTGTGAACAATGGGACAAGTCAGAAGAAAGGAGTTCTTGAGATTGATACTCTGAACGCCATTTTGGCTCAGAATAAAATATTGACTCAACAAGTCAATTTGATTTCTCAAAGTCTGTCTGGAATGCAAAATGCACCAAGCAGTACTAAGGATGCTTCATCTGAGGAGGAAGCTTATGATCCTGAGAACCCTTCAATGGAAGAGGTGAATTACCTAGGAGAACCCTATGGAAACACCTATAATTCTTCATGGAGAAATCACCCAAATTTCTCATGGAAGAATCAAGAGAGACCTCAACAAGGTTTCAATAATAATGGTGGAAGAAACAGGTTTCACAATGGCAAACCTTTTCCATCATCTTCTCAGCAACAGACAGAGAATCCTAAGCAGAACCCCTCTGACTTAGCAACCATGGTCTCTGATCTAATTAAAACCACTCAAAGTTTCATGAATGAAACAAGGTCCTCCATTAGAAATTTGGAGGCACAAGTGGGACAGCTGAGCAAGAAAGTTACTGAACTCCCTCCAAGTACTCTTCCAAGCAACACAGAAGAAAATCCAAAAGGAGAGTGCAAAGCCATCAATATGGCCGAATTTGGAGAGGAAGGGGAGGAAGTGAACGCCACTGAGGAAGACCTCAATGGGCGTGCACTAGCCTCCAATGAGTTCCCCAATGAGGAACCATGGGAATCTGGGCCTCAAAATGGGACCATAGAGATTCCATTGGACTTACTTCTGCCTTTCATGAGCTCTGATGAGTATTCTTCCTCGGAAGAGGATGAGTATGTCACTGAAGAGCAAGTTGCTAAATACCTTGGAGCAATCATGAAGCTGAATGACAAGTTATTTGGAAATGAGACTTGGGAGGATGAACCTCCTTTGCTCACCAAAGAGCTGGATGACTTGTCTAGGCAGAAATTACCTCAAAAGAGACAAGATCCTGGGAAGTTTTCAATACCTTGCACCATAGGCACCATGACCTTCAAGAAGGCTCTGTGTGACTTAGGGTCAAGTGTAAACCTCATGCCTCTCTCAGTAATGGAGAAGCTAAGGATCTTTGAGGTACAAGCTGCAAAAATCTCACTAGAGATGGCAGACAACTCAAGAAAACAAGCTTATGGACTTGTAGAGAATGTTTTGGTTAAGATTGAAGACCATTACATCCCTACTGATTTCATAGTCCTAGAGACTGGGAAATGCATGGATGAAACCATCATCCTTGGCAGACCTTTCCTAGCCACAGCAAAGGCTGTGATTGATGTTGATAGAGGTGAACTGATCATTCAAGTGAATGGAGAATCCTTTGTGTTTAAGGCTCAAGGATATCCCTCTGTCACCATAGAGATGAAGCATGAAGAGCTTCTCTCAAATCAGAGTCAAGAAGAGCCCCCACAGTCAAACTCTAAGTTTGGTGTTGGGAGGCCACAACCAAACTCTAAGTTTGGTGTTGAACCCCCACATTCAAACTCTAAGTTTGGTGTTGGGAGGTTCCAACATTGCTCTGAGTATCTGTGAGGCTCCATGAGAGCCCTCTGTCAAGCTACTGACATTAAAGAAGCGCTTGTTGGGAGGGAACCCAATGTTATATTTTATCTATTTCTCTTTTGTTATTTTATGTTTTTTGTAGGTTGATGATCATAAGAAGTCACAAAATCCATTGAAAAAGCAAAAACGGAATGAAAAACAGGAAGAAAAACAGCACACCCTGGAGGAAGATGCTGCTGGCGTTCAAACGCCAGTAAGCCTAGTAGTTGGGCGTTTAACACCCAGTCTGGCACCATTCTGGGCGTTTAACGCCAGAAAGGGGCACCAGACTGGCGTTAAACGCCAGAAAAGGGCAAGAACCTGGCGTTAAACGCCAGGAATGGGCACCAGCCCGGCGTTTAACGCCAGCAATGGCTCAAAACGTGAATTTTGATGCCATTTGGTGCAGGGATGACTTTTCCTTGACACCACAGGATCTGTGGACCCCACAGGACCCCACCACCACTCTCTCTCTTCTTCCCCCATTCACCAATCACCTCATTACCTCTTCCCCAAAAACCCTTCACCTATCAAATCCCATCTTTCTCTTCACCACTCACATCCATCCTTCATAAAACCCCACCAACCTCACCCTTCAAATTCAAACCACTTTCCCTCCCAAACCCACCCATAATGGCCGAACCTCATCTCCCCTCTCTCCTATATAAACCCTTCTTAACCCCTTCATTTTCACACAACCTAAACAACACTTCTCCCCCTCTTTGGCCGAATACACCACCATCTCCCTCTTCCTCATTTCTTCTTCTTCTACTCTCTTCTTTCTTCTTTTGCTCGAGGACGAGCAAACATTTTAAGTTTGGTGTGGTAAAAGCGTTGCTTTTTTGTTTTCCATAACCATTTATGGCATCCAAGGCCGGAGAAACCTCTAGAAAGAGGAAAGGGAAGGCAAAAGCTTCCACCTCCGAGTCATGGGAGATGGATAGATTCATCTCAAGGGTGCATCAAGACCACTTCTATGATGTTGTGGCCTTGAAGAAGGTGATCCCCGAGGTCCCTTTTTCACTCAAAAAGGGTGAATATCCGGAGATCCGCCATGAGATCCGAAGAAGAGGTTAGGAAGTGCTTACCAACCCCATTCAACAAGTCGGAATCTTGATGGTTCAAGAGTTCTATGCCAATGCATGGATCACCAAGAACCATGATCAAAGTATGAACCCGGATCCAAAGAATTATCTCACAATGGTTCAGGGGAAATACTTGGATTTTAGTCCGGAAAGTGTGAGGGTGGCGTTCAACTTGCCTATGATGCAAGGAGATGAACATCCTTACACAAGAAGGGTCAACTTTGATCAAAGGTTGGACCAAGTCCTCACAGTCATATGTGAAGAGGGCGCACAATGGAAGAGAGATACAAGAGGCAAGCCGGTTCAATTGAGAAGGCATGACCTCAAACCCGCGGCTAGAGGATGGTTGGAGTTTATCCAACGCTCAATCATTCCCACTAGCAACCGGTCCGAAGTTACTTTAGACCGGGCCATCATGATCCATAGCATCATGATTGGAGAAGAAGTGGAAGTTCATGAGGTCATAGCCCAAGAACTCTACAAGGTGGCGGATAAGTCCTCTACCTTAGCAAGGTTAGCCTTTCCTCACCTCATTTGTCACCTCTGTTATTCAGTTGGAGTTGACATAGAGGGAGACATCACCATTGATGAGGATAAGCCCATTACCAAGAAAAGGATGGAGCACACAAAAGACCCCTCTCATCATGAGATCCCTGAGATGCCTCAAGGGATGCACTTTCCTCCACAAAACTATTGGGAGCAACTAAACACCTCCCTAGGAGAATTGAGTTCCAACATGGGACAACTAAGGGTGGAGCACCAAGAACACTCCATTCTCCTCCATGAAATAAGAGAAGATCAAAGAATCATGAGAGAGGAGCAACAAAGGCAAGGAAGAGACATTGAGGAGCTCAAGCACTCCATAGGACCTTCAAGAGAAAGGAAGAGCCGCCATCACTAAGGTGGACCCGTTCCTTGATTTCCTTGTTCTTTATTCTTCTGTTTTTCGAATTTTAGTGCTTATGTTTATCCATGTTTGTATCTTATGATCATTAGTGTCTTAGTGTTTATGCCTTAAAGTTATGAATGTCCTATGAATCCATCACCTTTCTTAAATAAAAACGTGCTTAATTGAAAAGGAAAAGAATTGCATGAATTTTGAATTTTATAACAGTTTAATTATTTTGATGTGGTGGCAACACTTTTGTTCTCTGAATGTATGCTTAAACAGTGCATATGTCTTTTGAATTTGTGGTTCATGAATGTTGGCTCTTGAAAGAATGATGAAAAAGGAGACATGTTACTGAGGATCTGAAAAATCATAAAAATGATTCTTGAAGCAAGAAAAAGCAGTGAATACGAAAAAAAAAACGAAAAAAAAACGAAAAAAAAAGAAAAGAGAAAAAGAAAGAAATAAAGTTGTGATCCAAGGCAATAAGAGTGTGCTTAAGAACCCTGGACACCTCTAATTGGGGACTTTAGCAAAGCTGAGTCACAATCTGAAAAGGTTCACCCAATTATGTGTCTGTGGCATGTATGTATCCGGTGGTAATACTGGAAGACAGAGTGCTTTGGGCCACAGCCAAGACTCAATAAAGTAGCTATGTTCAAGAATCATCATACTTAACTAGGAGAATCAATAACACTATCTGGATTCTGAGTTCCTAAAGAAGCCAATCATTCTGAGTTCTAAAGAATAAAGTGAGATGCCAAAACTATTCAGAGGCAAAAAGCTAAAAGCCCCGCTCATCTAATTAATACTGATCTTCATAGATGTGTTTGGAGTTCATTGCATATTCTCTTCTTTTTATCTTATTTGATTTTTAGTTGCTTGGGGACAAGCAACAATTTAAGTTTGGTGTTGTGATGAGCGGATAATTTATACACTTTTTGGCATTGTTTTTAGTATGTTTTTAGTATGATCTAGTTAGTTCTTAGCATATTTTTATTAGTTTTTAATTAAAATTCACTTTTCTGGACTTTACTATGAGTTTGTGTATTTTTCTGTGATTTCAGGTATTTTCTGGCTGAAATTGAGGGATCTGAGCAAAAATCTGATTTAGAGGCTGAAAAGGACTGCAGATGCTGTTGGATTCTGACCTCCCTGCATTCAAAGTGGATTTTCTGGAGCTACAGAAGCCCAATTGGCGCGCTCTCAACGGCGTTGGAAAGTAGACATCCTGGGCTTTCCAGCAATATATGATAGTCCATACTTTGCCCAAGATTTGATGGCCCAAACCGGCGTTCAAAGTCACCTCAAGAAATTCCAGCGTTAAACGCCGGAACTGGCACCTAAATGGGAGTTAAACGCCCAAACTGGCACCAAAGCTGGCGTTTAACTCCAAGACAAGTCTCTACACGAAAATGCTTCATTGCTCAGCCCAAGCACACACCAAGTGGGCCCGGAAGTGGATTTTTATGTCATTTACTCACCTCTGTACACCCTAGGTTACTAGTTCTCTATAAGTAGGACCTTTTACTATTGTATTTTCATCTTTTGATCATGTTTTGATGATTGAACCCTCTTTGGGAGGCTGGCCATTCGGCCATGCCTAGACCTTGTTCTTATGTATTTTCAACGGTGGAGTTTCTACACACCATAGATTAAGGTGTGGAGCTCTGCTGTACCTCGAGTATTAATGCAATTACTATTGTTCTTCTATTCAAATCCGCTTGTTCTTTGTCCAAGATATCACTTGTTCTTCAACTTGATGAATGTGATGATCCGTGACACTCATAATCATTCTCACCTATGAACAAGGTTACTGACAACCATTCTTGTTCTACAAGCATTCGAGGCCCTAGTGTTTATCTCTTGGATTTCTGATTGCATGATGCATGGTTGATCGCCTGACAACCGAGTGCTCGCCTGACAAACGAGCCAGCCATTCCGTGAGATCAGAGTCTTCGTGGTATAGGCAAGAACTGATGGCGGCATTCAAGAGAATCCGGAAGGTCTAACCTTGTCTGTGGTATTCTGAGTAGGATTCAATGATTGAATGACTGTGACGTGCTTCAAACTCCTGAGGGCGGGGCGTTAGTGACAGACGCAAAAGAATCACTGGATTCTATTCCGGCCTGATTGAGAACCGACAGATGGATAGCCTATGCTGTGACAGAGCATCAGGAACGTATTTCCAATGAGAGGATGGGAGGTAGCCACTGACAACGGTGAAACCCTACACAAGCTTGCCATGGAAAGGAGGAAGAAGGATTGGATGAAGACAGTAAGAAAGCAGAGAGACGGAAGGGAAGGCATCTTCATACGCTTATCTGAAGCTCTCACCAATGATATGCATAAGTATCTCTATCTTTATCTTATTGCTTTATTCGTTTACCACTATACCCATTCGAGTCTGCCTGACTGAGATTTACAAGGTGACCATAGCTTGCTTCATACCACCAATCTCCGTGGGATCGACCCTTACTCGCGTAAGGTTTATTACTTGGACGACCCAGTGCACTTGCTGGTTAGTTGTGCGAAGTTGTGTTTATGCCATGGTATTGAGCACCAAGTCTTTGGAGCCATTACTAGGGATTGTTTATGTTTTGAAAAGTAGTGATCACAATTTCGTGCACCACTCTGCTTCCCGACTCTTTGGCCTTCGATGAGCACGATCATCAGGAGGAGGATGCGGAGGCACCGGTTCAGCAGGATGCCCCTGACACTACAGAGCAGCCACAGACTCAGGAGGCGCCGGTCCCACAGCCACAGTCAGAGCCAGAGCCTATCGTTGTACCTCCCACTGATCCTCCGGTTTAGCATCGAGGACGATGCTTGGTTTTAAGTGTGGGGAGGGCACCGGTAGCATTATTTGGGAACCGGTGAACTTTTCAGCCTAGTTATCTTATTTTGCACATTTTGTATATATTTTGATGCATTTCTAGTTTGTTTTGGATACTTCTACTGCGTATTTTGGATTTTAGGTATTTTGATGTTTGGATATTTTTAGATGTTTTCGACGATAGATTTCGTACTTATAGTTGGATTTTTCTTTATACATTTTGTTTATCTTTATTTTTAGTTGTGGTTGTGATTAGAAATCCTACTTTGGATTGCAAATATTTAGTCACCCTTTTTGCATAATATAGTGGTTTTAAGTGAAAAAGAAAAGGGTGAACTAAGAAAATCTTTGAATTTTCCAATCACAACAATGCTTAGTTAAACATTGAGATTTTTCAAGAAAAAAAAAAGAAGCTTAAATATAGGGCATTAACCCAATTGATTGAAAGAGAATTTTTGAAAACTTGCTTGAATTTCATACCTTGTGAAGCATGTATTGAACTGAGAACACAAGCTTGTGAGACTTGAGCCTATTGATGTGGTTACATTTTACAACCACTTATTTTCCATTCTTGTGTGAAAATGTTCTCTTTCTATGATTATGATCCTTGATTTGCTTGATTCTATATGTCCATTTATTTCTTGTATTTATGCATTTATATGATTGAGGCCATCACTTCATTAGCCACTTACCCAAAATAGCCAACCTTTTACTCTCCATTGTTAGCCAATTTTGAGCCTATGCTTAACCAATTTATTCTCAATTTAGCTCATTACAAGCCCAAGGCGGAAAACCAATGAAAAGTCCTTGTTTGGATCTTTGATTAGCCTAGGCTAGTGAGAGTGTTTATTATTCAAGTTGGTGAGGCTTGGGAACATTGGATAGGATAAAAGGGGTAGTACACTTTCATGTTTAGGAATTGGGTACATATTCATGTATTGATTAAATGTAAAGACTTTATGCATTGATGTTCTTGTATGTAGTTTGAAAGAAGAAAAAGAAAAAAAAAAGAAGTATATAAAGAAAAGAAAAAAAATGAATGAAAAGAAAAAAAAAGAGAAAAAAAATATATGATGATGAAAAAGAAAAAAAATATATATATATAGTAAAGAGGGGACAAGATGTCCCAAAGTGAAGTCAATAAAAAGGGATCAATGCATAGGTGTTATGAATCAAATAAGAATGCATGAGTATGTAAGAAAAAGTGAAGAATGGGTAGTTAGGATAGCTTGTATTTGTATAGGTCATTAAATAGGTTAGGTGGGAAAGTCTATGTTAATCAAAGATTCAATCCTAGTCCACTTAACCATAAATGATCCTACCTTGACCCTAACCCCATTACAACCTAAATGAAAGACCTCATGATGAATGTATGCATGCATTAAATAAGTGTTGATTGTTAGAAGAAAATCAAATTTTGGAAAACATGATTAGAAGAGAATTGAGTGAATTAACCCTTAAACACTTGAGTGAATAGAGCGGATACACATCCGGAGAGGGTTCAAAAGTTCAATTACATGTATTCACCCATATTGTCTATATTCTTGCAAGTTTGAACTCTTTTTGATAATTCAATACAATTGTGGTTTGGACTTAGTTCCTATATGCCTAGCTCTTGAGCTTACACATGCTCTCTTGGGGATTGATTTGTTTGAACTAAGCATTTCCAATTGCTTTAGATAGTTGCATTTAGATAGGATTCATGTAGTTTAGTTGCATCCAAATAAATGTCATAACCCTTAGTTCCTTCTTATTTTAGCATGAGGACATGCTAAGGTTTAAGTGTGGGGAGGTTGACAAACCCCAATTTGAGGGTTTATCTTGTATTGAATCTAGAGTATTTTGATAACCTTTTGTCACATTTAGCCTATAAATTAGCATGGTTTTGTTATCTCTCCTGTATTTGTGCTTAAGTGTAAAAACATGCTTTTTAAGCCTTATTTTGATGAATTCTAGTTCCTCTTTGATTCCATAAGATGCCTTGATGTGTTTGCTAGTAATTCCAGGATTGAAATAGGCTAGGCATGGATCAAAGAAAGCAAGGAAGGAAGCATGCAAGTGGAGAGAAGCACAAAAAGCCAAAGAATTGATTTCGGCCAAGCACGCGTACGCGCACAAGGCGCTCGCGCGCACATCGCAGAATTAGCCAGGGGCGCGCACGCGTACCGTGCGCGCACGCGTCGTAGTCCGCACGTGATTCTTTTATTGCAACACGTGCCTGGCGATTTTGGAAGGTTTCAACAACCAACTTTGGCGCCAAAATGCATATAAGAGCCAAGGATTGAAGGGGATTAACATACATTCACATCCATAGACTAATTCTAGACCATTAGCTTAGTTTTAGGAGTTAGAGTTAGTTTTAGAGAGAGAAGCTCTCACTTCTCTCTAGGATTAGGAATTAGGGTTAGATTAGGATCTCATAGTTCTAGGTTTAATTCAAGTCTCCTTCTACTTCGACCTTCAAGTGGTGATTGCTACACTTTGGTTCTTCTTTCTATCCTTATCCTCTTGTTGTAATTTCTCTTATTTTGTTTCTAGGTTTTGTAATTGAGATACTCTTGTTCTTTTGTTTTCTTTTAATAATGCAATTTGAGATAATTCATGTGATTGTGGTGTTGTTGATTGTTGTTTTGTTAATTCTTTGTAATTGTTGGTTGTTGATTCCTTTTATTCTTACAAATAAAAATGCTTTCTTTCATTACCCTCCAAGTGTTTGATGAAATGCTTGAGAGGATGTTAGAGTAGGATTTTATGTTCTTAGCTTGAGAAGGTAACTTAGGATTTCTTGAGTCACTAGTGTCCAATTGATTGCTAGTTGATAGCCATTAACTCTAGCCTTCATTAATCCAATTAGTGGAAAGCTAGGACTTATGGACTAGGATTGATATAACTCACTTGACTTTCCTTTGTTAATTGATTTAAGGATGACTAAGTGGGATTAATCCTTGCAACTACCATACTTGTGGCTAGTGATAATGATGAAGACCCTTGACAACCAAATCTTGCCAAGACCATTTTGTTAATAAAGTTTTCTTACCATTTACTATTCATGTTTCTCATCTAAAACCCCAAAATAACTCACAACCAATAACAAGACACTTTATTGTAAATCCTAGGGAGAACGACCCGAGGTTTAAATACTTCGGTTTATAGATTTTAGGGGTTTGTACTTGTGACAAACAAATTTTTGTATGAGAGGATTATTGTTGGTTTAGAGACTATACTTCGACGAGATTTCATTTGTAAAATTCTAAACCGTCAAAAATCCAATCGTCAAAATGGCGCCGTTGCCGGGGATCTGCAATGGTGTTATGTTATTGGTTATTGTACATATGTGAATATTGTGAATAGGTTTATCTTTTGTTTGTTTCTTAATTTTTGTCAGTTTTATTTTGTTCTCTCAATATGAATTCTCACTTTGGCTTTGAGTTTGGTTCTAATTATGTTGTAGGAGATGTGCACCTCAATGATGACACTCATTATGGATGGAACCAACAAAGATGGGAGGAGCCTCAAGGAATTGATCACTCCTATTGGCAACAACCTCCGGATACTTATAGGTATAATTTCCATCCTAATGCATGCCAATTTAACGGCTATGATGATTCTTTTTGTGACACTCAACAACCACCATCATATGCCTATGAATCCTATCCTCAACATGAACCTCAACCATTCTCACAAGCCTTTCATTACCAAACACCGCCCTATGATCCATATCCATCATATGACCAAACCCCCATACCATACTCTTATGACCATTATGAGCAAGAACCCTTAGAAACACCACAACCCTATCAAGATTACTCCCAAGAACCACCTCAATACACACAATCTCCACAACCTTACTGTTCATACCCTGACCGAGCTCTCCAAACTCGGGAAGTTCGCAGAAGGTCCGACCTCATCCAAAGGCCCACGCCTAAAGGTCGGACCTCGGACATCATAGCAAGGAAGGCCCATCAAAAGGAACGCAGCCCAAAACCTAAAGGCCGAAATAGGCCTAGAAGAGGCGGTTCCGCAAAGATAGAGATAAAACTCCCAAAAGATAAGATAAGATAAGAATATCTTATCCAGGGAGGATCACGGCCAACCACTATAAATACACTGGAGCACCCAGGTATAACTCATACTCTAATTCTACTCAATATCTGCTTGGACCCATGCTAACTTAAGCATCGGAGTGTCATTGCAGGTACAACCACCCGCCGCTCAGCGCATCAAGCTCGGGTCACGGAACCCTCACATCGGGTCTTGCCAGACGACCGAGCTACACGTTTCAGGTAACCCTCGGAACATTGGCGCCGTTGCCGGGGACCTGGAAGTCATCCCTTTACCATGGCGGACGATCCTCTCAACAATGACCACGCTGCTTCGGAACAAGAGGAGGAAATTGACACCGGAGAACGACCGGACAGCCCTCTATCACCACGCACTCCAGGAGGAAACAAACAGAATCGCCCAAGTACATCACTCCCAAACAAAGATCCACAAAATCCCGAAAGAGAAAAGAGCTCAGAAATTCTAGAAGCAGTCCGGGCACAACAAAACCGACTGAAACAACTCGAAGAGGACATAAAGAAGCAAAAAGAAACCGAACAAGATCTGAGAAGGGAGGCTCGCAAGCGCAGAGAATTAGAAGAAAAACTACGGAAAATAGAGGCCAACCTGAAAGATCGATCAGAACGCGACACCACCCCCGAAGGCAATCATGATCCCTTCACAAAAGAGATCATGAAGGAGAAGGTACCGCGAAACTTCAAACCACCCGATATGGATCTCTACGACGGCACCACCGATCCAAGTCACCACCTCAGCAACTTCAGAAGCAGAATGTACCTAGTCGACGCCTCCGACGCGATTCGGTGCAAAGCCTTCCCCACCACTCTCACCAAGTCAGCCATGAGGTGGTTCGACAACCTGCCACCGAGATCAATCACCAGCTTCGAAGACCTAACTAAGAAATTCCTAACAAGGTTCTCCATTCAAAAGGACAAGGCAAAACATGCCCCCAGTCTACTCGGGATCAAACAAGGTAACCAAGAAACTCTCCGAGAATACATGGAACGATTCAACAAAGCCTGCTTGGACATACAACACTTGCCCACTGAAGCAGCTATCATGGGATTGGCAAACGGCCTAAAGGAAGGACCGTTTAGCCAATCCCTCTCCAAATGATACCCGACCTCCCTATACGAGGTGCAGGAGCGGGCAGAAAAATATATCAATATGGAGGAAACCTCCCAGCTAAGAGACTCTTTTAGGAAGGAATCAACCTACCCACTCCAAGATCGAGATCGAGAACAGAAGAAGAAAGAAGAACCCAACTCGGACAAGCCACGGAAATACCACAACTATACCCCCCTCCGAGTCTCCCTGGTAGACATCTACAGAGAAGTATGCCACACCGAAAAGATCCCACCACCCCGACCTCTAAAAAACAAAAGAGCGGGGAGAGATCGGTCCGAATACTGCGAATATCACAAGCTCTACGGTCATTCTACCAACGACTGCCACGACCTAAAGAATGTTATAGAAAAGCTAGCCAGAGAAGGAAAGCTCGACAGATACATAGCAGAGAAAGGAGAAGAGACCAGGAAGAGAAGACGAGGAGACAATGAAGGTCGGGCCGAACAAGTCCCGCGAACCCCTGAAAGACACGTTCACATGATAAATGGAGGTTTCGCAGGCGGAGGAGCATCCAGATCCTCGCGAAAAAGACACCTCAAAGAGATCTATCATGTCCGAGAAGACAGTCCCCTGCCTGAGTTACCCACTATCTCATTTACCCGAGAGGATGCTCAAGGGATAATACCCGGGCACGATGATCCAATGGTGATCACCGTTATTCTAGCAAACGCCAACTTACATCGAACCCTGATTGACCAGGGAAGCTCAGCAGATATCCTGTTCAAAGCGGCCTTCGACAAGCTCGGACTTGAGGAAAAAGAGCTAAAAGCCTATCCCACCGACCTATTTGGGCTAGGGGACACCCCGATCCATCCCTTAGGATACATCTCGCTACACACTACCTTTGGAAGAGGCGAGCAATCTAAAACATTAAGCATCGACTACATTGTAGTCGACGTCACTTCAGCATACAATGCCCTCATTGGGCGACCAACCTTAAACAGACTGGCAGCTATAGTCTCGACCCCACACCTCTGTATGAAGTTCCCTACCACAAAAGGAATCGCTACCCTAAAGGGCGACCAAAAGCTAGCACGGCGATGCTACAACGAAAGCCTAAGCCTAAAAGGGAAGAGATCAACACGATAGAACTCGGACGAGTTCAAGCCCGAGAAGATCTTCGGCCACAACCAGAGGGAGAAACCGAAAAGTCCAGATTGGGAGCACACCTGAAAAATAACAAACATAGGGGCAAATCTCGAGGCAGGCCTAAAAGAGGAACTCCTAAACCTCTTAAGGGAGAATTCCGACCTCTTCGCCTGGAAAGCCTCCGACATGCCAGGCATAAACCCCGATCTGATATGCCACAAGCTATCAGTGTACCTGGGATCCCGACCTGTCCAACAAAGACGCAGGAAGCTCGGGCCCGAACGCATGCAAGCAATAGAAGAACAAGTACAAGCACTACTAGATGCAGGGTTCATTAGGGAAGTAAAATACCCCCTATGGCTCGCAAACGTGGTCCTAGTAAAAAAGCCAAATGGAAAATGGAGGATGTGCGTCGACTACACGGATCTCAACAAAGCCTGCCCCAAAGACCCATATCCACTACCAAACATCGACGCCTTAGTCGACGCAGCCTCAGGCTACAGATATCTCTCCTTCACGGATGCATACTCGGGATACAATCAAATCCCGATGTACGGACCCGACCAAGAAAAGACCTCGTTCATAACCCCAAGGGCAAACTACTGCTACGTAGTAATGCCCTTCGGGCTGAAGAACGCCGGGGCAACCTACCAGAGGCTAATGAACAAAGTATTCTCAGAGCACATCGGGCTACAGCTAGAAGTGTACGTCGACAATATGCTGGTAAAGACACAAGAAGACAGAAACTTGGTTCCCGACCTCACAAGTGTCTTCGGCACCCTCAGGAAACACAACATGAGACTTAACCCGACCAAGTGCACCTTCGCCGCAGAAGCCGGAAAGTTCTTAGGCTTCATGCTGACTCAAAGAGGCATCGAAGCAAACCCGGACAAATGCCAAGCGATACTCAAAATGAAGAGCCCGACGTGTGTCAAAGAAGTACAACAACTAAATGGAAGGCTAGCCGCCCTATCAAGATTCTTGGCAGGATCAGCGATAAAATCACTACCTCTCTACTCACTCCTAAAGAAAGGGAAACCCTTCTCATGGACCCCGGAGTGAGAAAAAGCCTTCCAAGAATTCAAGGAATTCCTCGGGCAGCCACCAATCCTAACCCGACCTATAAAAGGGGAAGAGCTCGTATTATACCTCTCGGTCGGAGATCGGGCAGTTGCTTCAGCATTAATACGAGAAAATGACCAAGGACAACACCCCATATACTTTGTAAGCAAAGCACTACAAGGGGCCGAATTAAACTATCAGAAAATAGAGAAATTCGCCTACGCCCTAGTATTCACGGCTCGGAGGCTCCGTCCCTACTTTTAAGCCCACACCATCAAAGTCCGGACGAACCAACCCATGAGACACATCCTACAAAAAACAGACATGGCAGGACGAATCCTACAATGGGCGGTGGAACTGTCCGAGTTCGACCTCCACTATGAAGCCCGGACTGCCATAAAATCTCAATATCTAGCCGACTTCATCGCAGAATATACTGAGACCCCGGGAACCCCACTCTCGTGGAATCTGTATGTCGACGGGTCCTCAAACAAAACAGGAAGCGGAGCCGGTGTTATACTCGAAAGCGACCAAGGAACACGGATAGAGCTATCCTTAAAATTCGAGTTCCAGGCTTCAAACAACCAAGCCGAATACGAGGCCCTACTAGCAGGACTAAAGCTAGCCGAAGAGGTCGGAGCCCAGAGAATCACGATCTTCAGCGACTCCCAGGTCGTCACATCACAAGTAAATGGAAGTTACCAGGCCAAAGACCCTACTATGAAAAAATACCTGGACCAAACACAGGCACAATTACGACACTTCCCGGAAATACAAATCCAGCACATACCTCGGGAACAAAATGCCCGGGCAGACGCCCTCTCGAAGCTCGCTAGCACCAAGCCCGGAGGCAACAACAGAAGTCTTCTCCAAGAAACCCTACAATCTCCCTCCGTGCTAAGAGAGGAAGAAACGTTAAATATATCCAACCAACAACAAGGATGGATGACCCCCATACTCAGAACTCTCCCCGCCGAAAGAAAGGAAGCTAAAAAGACTCACGAAAGACGCCCAGAATTATACACTAATTCACGACGTATTATACAGAAGAGGATTCGCAAACCCCCTCCTTAGGTGCGTCCCGACCTCAGAAACGAAGAGCGTCCTCGAAGAAGTCCACGAAGGCATGTGCGGGAACCATCTCGGAGCTCGGGCACTATCCAAAAAAGTAGTCAGGGCCGGGTTCTACTGGCCGACCTTGCAAAGAGACGCAACAGAGTTTGTGAAAATATGCCCCCCTGCCAAAAACACGCCAATTTTCACAAGGCACCACCCGAAGACCTTATCAGCATCACTGCACCATGGCCCTTCGCAAAATGGGGACTCGACCTACTCGGCCCGTTCCCACAAGGACCGGGGCAAGTCAAATACCTCATAGTAGGGGTCGACTACTTCACGAAGTGGATCGAAGCTGAACCCTTAGCCGCCATTACGGCTCAGAAAAGCCGCAAATTCCTATACAAAAACATTGTCACAAGGTTCGGAGTCCCCTACTCCATCACAACAGACAATGGAACACAATTCACGGACACAAGTTTTCAGAAATTGGTGGCCGAACTAAAAATCAAACAGCAATTCACATCAGTCGAGCACCCACAAGCCAATGGGCAAGCAGAAGCTGCAAATAAAATCATCTTGGCCGGGTTAAAACGAAGACTCCAAGAGGCCAAAGGGGCATGGGCCGAAGAGCTCCCCCAGGTGCTATGGGCATATCGGACAACCCCACACTCTACAACGGGAGAATCGCCATTCCGACTAGCTTATGGAATGGAGGCAATGATTCCTATTGAAATAGAGGAAGGGTCACCTAGAACCATCTTCTACAACGAAAAAGATAACCCGCAGGCACAAAGGGAAGAACTCGACCTCCTCCCCGAGGTCCGAGAAAGAGCTCGGATTCGAGAAGAAGCCTTAAAACGGCGAACGGCCCTCAGATACAATCAAAAGGTAATAAAGCGAAGCTTCTCCATTCACGACCTGATTCTAATCCGAAATGACATCGGAACACAAAAGTCGGGAGAAGGAAAGCTAGCCGCAAATTGGAAAGGGCCCTACAAGGTAACAGAAGTCTTAGGGACAGGCTACTACAAAATATCCGACCTAGAAGGCAATGAGCTGCCCAGGACCTGGCACGCCTGTAATCTAAGACGGTACTACAGCTAGAAAAACTTAACCCGAGGTGTACTCTTTTTCCCTACAAGGGTTTTTTAATGAGACACCCGGTTAAGCAGGATACCCGACCTAAAGGGTAAACACTTTGTAAATATTCTTTCTTTTTTAATACTAATCAAATTTCTCTATTTTCTCTTCCTCATGATGAAGCAAATCCTAGAAAGTACCCCACCAAGGCGCATTAATTTATGCTCGGCAAAACGCAAAAAATCATTTGCCAAAAGACCATACAAGGTCGGCAAAGATAAAGCGACGAGGTTCAAATTAATGTGAGAAGTTATAAAGTAACCCTGAAAATGGCTCGAAAAGCCAAATAAAAAAGAGGTTACAAAAATAACTTAAAAAGGCCGACCAAACGACGAAGTCGGACCCAACAAAGGGAAAAGTTATAAAGTAACTCTAAAATGGCTCAAAAAGCCAAATAAAAAGAGATTACAGAAATAACTCAGAAGAACCGGCCAACGACAAAGTCGGACCTAACAAAAAGGAGGTACTCAAGCACCCGATGTCCGAGAAAAAGCTCGGCCCAAGAAAGAAGCCTTAAAACGGCAAGAACCAAGATTTCGAAAAACGCTTACTAAAAAGTTGCTTTACAAAAAGCAACTAAAAAGTACAAGCGAAAAGAACGAAATCGAAATAAGTTTCAAAACGCTAGCTAAAAAGTTGTTAATCGAAAACAACTAAAAAGCACAAAAGCGAAAGTAAGAAGTCAACACGCTAGCTAAAAAGTTGTTAATCGAAAACAACTAAAAAGCACAAAAGCGAAAGTAAGAAGTCAAAACGCTAGCTAAAAAGTTGTTAATCGAAAACAACTAAAAAGCACAAAAGCGAAAGTAAGAAGTCAAAACGCTAGCTAAAAAGTTGTTAATCGAAAACAACTAAAAAGCACAAAAGCGAAAACAAGAAGTCAAAACGCTAGCTAAAAAGTTGTTATCCGAAAACGACTAAAAAGCACAAAAGCGGAAACAAAAAGTCAAGCGCGAACAAAAAACACCGCATAATAAAGTTACTACAAGTAGCTAAATAAAACAAAAGGTGTCCAAAGTGTTCAACAGAAACCATCCAAAAACAAAAGAGCCCACAGATCGGGCAAAACACCAAGAAGTACAAGACTACAGAGGATCGAGGCCCTTTCCGGACTCCACATCGACAGCAGGCTGAAACATAGATATCGGGACTGCATCGACGGCAACGTCATCCCGGTTTGAAACCTCCACACCAGATCTATCCTCAGCCAAAGGTGAAGTCGGGTTCACAACCGGAACCTCGGGGTCGGACACCGGAGCCTTGTGGTCGGACACCGGAACCTCATCCTCGGCAGGAGCAGGAACAATCTTTCCCTCCACAACAATGTTTTCCGTACTGAATAAGCTCAGATCCAGGTCGGGAGCAAGAACCCGGACCTGATCCCTCAAATTCACAAACATAGCATCCATACCCTTGGCCACATTATCTTCCAGCTCGTAAAAATCATCCCGAGCAGACTGCAACTTCTCCTTCGTCTCCACAAGCTCGGCATACAGCTTAGTATAGTTCTCCGTCGCCACCCTCGCCATCTCCTCAGATGTCTTCGCCGCCGCCACAGCCGCGGTGGCCCTAGTTTTCTCTTCCTCCAAAGAGGCCTCCAGCTCAGTAATCTTGGCAGCCTTCAGTTGACTAATCTTATCAAGCTCGGACCGTGCCTTCTCAAGTCGGGAGCTGGTCGCCCCAAGGGGAGCTTTCTTGAACTCCCGAGCAATAGCGGCATGAAGACTAGCCATCCGAACACAGCTCCGCGCCATATACTGAAAGTGATGCTCCATAGACGCATCATCAGTAGAAATAAAGGTCTGGGGGAGAATGTGCTGCTCAATCCAACCAAGAGCGTCAAAATCCTTATCATTGAAACCGGCAAGCTCTTGAGAGGTCTTCTGTTTCTTGGGGGGAGGACCCGAGGTCGAAGACGGGGAAAGGTGACCGGATCCGGAGGTCGGAGGATCTTGAGTTATAGCTCGGAACTGAGGAGTCGGAATGGTCTTCGACCGAGTCTGAACACCCACGGTAGTCTTCTGCGGAGAAGATCGGGCAGAAGCCTCAGCCTCGATATTCCGAGCAGCCGCAGACTTCTTCGACCGACGAAGGAACTTCATGGAATCAGCCTGAGAAGACATCTCTGCAGAAACAAAAGAAAGGGATTATCACAACAGAAAAACCTCCAAAACGAAGCCAAAATACTAAGATGAAATCTCAAAGAGGTCGGGAACTACCTAACTCGGAACGGAGAAGGCTTGGATCTCCCAATATTTTCTTCGTATCCAAGTGAGGTGCCCGACCCCATAAACTGCTCAACACACCCACAAAAGCCTGCTCCACCTCATCTAGACTCTCAAAAGTATACTTAACCGACACTACATTCTCCTGCCAACAAAGAGGAAAAGAAGGCTCCCCACTCTCATCTAGAAAGAAAGGTCGGACATCTCCAGCAGCCCGGACCTTGAAATAGTAGTTCTTGAAATCATGAAACGACTCATCATACAAGGTACAAAACTTCTTTCCCAGGTTAGCCCTAAAAGAGACCCAGGACACCTTCCCAGCACCCGACCCCGGCTTCGTCAACACGAACAGATAGGAAAAAAGAGAAACAGAAGGGGAGACGCCCAAAAACTGACACAAAAGTTGAAACAGCTTTAAAAACGCCCAAGAATTTGGATGGAGTTGCGTAGGGGCAAGGTTACAAGACCAAAGGACCTCGGACTCCAAGTCGGTAAAAGGAAGTCGTACACCCAGCTTAGAGAAAAAACAATCGTAAGCATAAAAGAATAGCTTCTCGGAACTTTCTAAAGGCGGGAAGCACACTCTCTCCTCGGACTCCGGGGCTACTAGCTCATAATCCCGCTCAGACTCCCTGTCCTCACAAATACTACACTCCCTACGGAACCTAACTAGATACTCAGAATCTACAACAGAAGGGACCCTTAGAGGAACAGGATCTACCCAACCAAGACCACTCGGAATCTTGGTCGACATTGCTTGAAACACCTTTCGAGACATAAAAAATCTTGCCTACAAAGAAGAATACAACAGCAAGCCAAAAATCACATAATAGGCAGACAGCAAAAAAAACCCATTCAGCAGAAGCAAGAAAACAAAAGTTCTTTTAGAAGAAAAATGCAGTAACCCGAAAACAAAGTACCAAGGGAAAAGAGCCCCCCCACATACAAACAACCAAAGCAATGGCGGCGCCTCTTTTCGGGGCAACCCCAGCATAGAAGAAAAAGAAACAAAAGCATATGTGCACAGCGAAAGTAAAGACGAGAAACAAACCTGGAAGAAAGGAAGAAGACGACGAGCTCCGATGCAAGAAGAACGAAAACAGCGGCGCAGAGGAAACCCCGAAAAACAACGCACAGAAAGAATCGGAGAAGAAGAACAGAGAGAAAGAAGGAAGATGCTCGAAAGAGAGGTGGCGAAAAACCCAGAAAAAGGGAAAGGGAACAGAATAAACAAAGAAAATGAGGAAAGGGGCAAATAAATAATGCCTTCACAGAGCCCGAACGGAAATCGAGGAGAAACGGTAAAAAGCAATAAATGCTGAAACGGCCATTTTCAAAATTTTGAAAATACGACTATGCCCGAGCTCGACCTCTCAAAAGGACGAACTCGGACAGGGGCACTGTTCATACCCTGACCGAGCTCTCCAAACTCGGGAAGTTCGCAGAAGGTCCGACCTCATCCAAAGGCCCACGCCTAAAGGTCGGACCTCGGACATCATAGCAAGGAAGGCCCATCAAAAGGAACGCAGCCCAAAACCTAAAGGCCGAAATAGGCCTAGAAGAGGCGGTTCCGCAAAGATAGAGATAAAACTCCCAAAAGATAAGATAAGATAAGAATATCTTATCCAGGGAGGATCACGGCCAACCACTATAAATACACTGGAGCACCCAGGTATAACTCATACTCTAATTCTACTCAATATCTGCTTGGACCCATGCTAACTTAAGCATCGGAGTGTCATTGCAGGTACAACCACCCGCCGCTCAGCGCATCAAGCTCGGGTCACGGAACCCTCACCTCGGGTCTTGCCAGACGACCGAGCTACACGTTTCAGGTAACCCTCGGAACACTTACCAAGAAGAACCACCTTCCTATTATGAACCCTCTCTCCAAAATGATGAACCCTCTTATCCACCCCAAGTCCCAATAGATGACTCTCTCACATTGCTACTTCAAGGACAAGCGGATATGCAAAGGAACACCCTAGAGTTTGTGACTAACTTGACCAAGGTAATGTCTACCTTAGCCTACAAATTTTTGAACACTCAAGGTGCTTCCGTGGCCACATGTGAAGAATTCATTGAAAATCATAGCATGAAGGAGAGATTGGAAAACCCGGTGGAAAATGAGGGAGGCTATTTTGTATTAGAGCAATTGGAGGAGCCTATGGTTATTGAAGAAAAGGAAGAAGTGGTCGAAGATTTAGGAGACGTTGAGAGTCCATGGGAATGTAGCATCATGGAGTACTCTTCCAAGAAGCTTGATATTGATGTTGAGGAGGGTGCGCAACCTCCAAGGCATATCATCGTTGTGGACTTGGAAGAGGCTTATCAAGAGATGGATTCAATCATGGATGAATTTCTCTCTATAGTGGAATCCTCTCCCATTGGACATGAAGTTGAAACTATAAAAGAGTGTGCCCAACCTCCCAACGAAAACGAAAACGGCATGGTGTACATCGAAATTGAAGAATATGAAGAGGTTGATTCATTGATGAACTCATTCATCAATGAATTTCTATCAAAAATTGAATCGCCTCTCACTAGACAAGATGAAGTTCTTGAAGATAACACCAAGCCACGTAACAAAGAGGATGAGGTTGAAATTGAAGAAAATTTTGAAGAGGTGGAAATACACAAAGAAGAGCACAAGAAATTGGGCCTTGCATTGTCTAAGTGTGGGGAAGCCTCCCTTCCCAAGTTACCATCCAATACAACATTTAAGTGGATAAAATCTCTATCCCTAAGCTTTAGTTTCTCACTTGAATATGGTTTGATTGGAAATGATGGTCAACTTAGAACTCTTTGTGGGATTAAAAGTAAGAATGAGTTGTGTAGTGGTTGGAAAGTAGGTGTTAAGCTTATCAAGGTCAAGGCCTCAAGGTACAGGGATGATGTTGGGACAAGGATCACTTTGTATGGATCTAGAAGGAAGCATTAGTGGAATAAAGAGAATTCTATGTGTCAATCACCTTTATGCCAACCGCTCATCTGAAAAAATCATGAAACTCAACTAACGGATGGGTGTGAAGACAAGACATGGGATCCCGGTTCGCTATGTGAAGACCAAATATGGGGACTCGTATTTTGGGTAGAACTCTGCCCAAACTTTATAAAAATGGTTGGAAATTCTGTCAACCAATTGAGAAGCAAAGATCCTTGGAGATTCAAGGATGAGTACAAGCATAAGCCACCATGACAAGGATCTTCTCAAAATGTCCAACTTAAGGACTTAAACTAAAAGTGCTAGGTGGGAGACACCCCACCATGGTAAACTCTTTCCACTCTTCTAAATTTACTTAATAAGTGATTTGAGTTACCATTGTAGGTAGATGTTTCATACAAATTTGTTTGTACAACTTAATTGTTAGCTTAGTCACATGCATGTTGTGTTTAGTAGTAGATGAATAATATCAAAATTTGTATTTCTGTGAATTGTATGATGGTTGAGTGAATAAGAGTTGTGAACACTGAGGGGAGCACCCAGCAATTTGTTTTCTGAAAAAAAAAAAAAAGAGAAGAAGAGAAAGAGAGAAGGGGGTTGGACGCGCGCGCACTATGTACGCGCACGCGTCCCTGTGTGGATGCACCATGAGCCACACTCCCGAGAGTTGGGCCTCCCTTGGGCAAACGCTATGCCTTGAGCCCAACATGATCCACGCGGACGCGCACAACGTGCGTGCGCGCCGTCTTTAAGCACATGGACGTTCACGCGGACGCGCACTTGCCGCGCCTGCGCCGATTTGCTGCTGCAACGATTGAGCCAATCCACAGAGAGTTGAGCCAGTTCTGGGCCAACCTCAAGCCCCTGGCCCAACTTGCTTCGCGCGGACGCGCACTAGCCGCGTGCGCGCCATCTTGTCATAAATCATCATTTTACGCGGACGCGGACTAGCCGCGCGCGCGTCTCTGCGTGCTGCCACCAAACTAAGCCACGGACCCAAGAGTTGGGCGTGCCACAAGCCCATTCTAAGCCTCAGGCCCAATCTCATGTACGCGTGCGCGCACTGTACGCGCACGCGCTCTTACCTATTCTGCCATCCCACGCTAGAGCGCACTGCACGTTCACGCGTGGATCTCCAAATTTTCTCACTGCACGCGGACGGGTACATGCCGCGTGCGCGCCGATTTGATAGCGCGACTCCCAGGCCATTCTCCAGAGAGTTAGGCCTGAGTTGGGCCAACTCTAAGCCCCCAGCCCAACTCCATGCACGCATGCGCGCACTGTACGCGCACGCGTCCCTTCCCATTTTGCTCAACACACGCTTAAGCGCGCTGTGCGCGCACGCGTAGATCGCAAGTTTCCTCAATGGACGCGGACGCGCAAGGTGCGCGCTCGCGCCGATTCAAAGAATGGGAACCCTAAGACGCGAAGAACGTTGCGCCGCAGCGCACTTCTTTCTTCTTCCCTCCCCCCCATTTTCTTTTTCTCCTTCCTCCCCTCCATAACCACCGTTGCTTCGCCGACCACCACCGCATGGCCGACCCTTCCCTCACCATCAACCCTTCTCGCTCTTCCTCTATCACCTACTCACCTTGCTCTCTGCCCCGTCCCTCACCTTCACAACACCGGCAGCCACCACCGCCGCTCCTTCTCGGCCACTCCCCGCCACCGTTGACGGCGGCGCGATTTTTGATTCTGCTGCCGCCCACTCCCCAATTTCATTTCCATTCCTAGTTTCCTTCTGCTCCCAGGTTCCTGCTCCAATTCTGTATTTTTTTCTGCTTTTCCTTTTATTGTTTATTTCTGTTAAGTAGTCTAATTACGTGTTAGTTAGTTTGAATTCAAATTCTGTATGCTAGGTTAGATAGAAATAATTGCGGTTAGGTAGCTAGGGCTGGATAGAGGATTCTAGGCCTGATAAGTGCTCCGTTCGTGCTTACTTGCTGTCTGTTTATTTGGAAGTGGTATGCTGATTTGAACTGTTTTTATGCATTTCTTGTTGCATAAATACTATACCACTGCTGCTGTGCCTAATTGCTGTTTTTTATGCTAATTGTGCTAATTTGCTATCCGGGAACGTCCAATTTTAAGCCGGAATGCTGCCCGATTTTCAAGGAAATCAGTTTCCTTTTGGTCTTTAATTCAATATTGGGCAAATTCCGTTTCCTTTTGACTTCCCGGATTTGCATCATTCACTGTGAACATGAACCACAACTTTTCTTTTCATTGCGCATAAATATCATCATATCACTAATCTACTTTTCTAACTTACTAATTTATTTAACCATCTAACTTCCACTCACCTCTAACCATCTTTAACAATTCTTTCAAGTATATGATGATATTATTGCCTTTTGAATATGAGTTGTTGACCTTAATAAAGTTTGCATTTTTCTTGGTTTACTTGTTCACTTTTGCATAATCATTACAACATCATGATTGTTTTTTTGTCCATTATATCCTGAACATGCCTTCTTTGTTACATGCTAAATGTTTTATATATCCTATCACATTTTTCAGGATGTCGGACAAAGGCAAAGCCATAGCCACTGCTTCTAAGAAGAGAAAACACTCTACCCCCTCCATTCCGTCCATCTACAAGCATTATGCTAAGAATCCGTTAAGTGAGGAAGAAAAGGAAAATCAGCAGTTGCCTTCTACCAATCCAAAAAAATTCCCCAACCTCTACTGTGAGCTTCGGTTTTCTAGATATCGGACAATTAAGCTGAATACTTAGAAAAAGTTGCTCCTACCTAATGATGTGAGACGGTCCATTACCGGTCGGATCCTTGACTTAGGTATTGACTTCGTTGACCGAGAGTTGGGTGATATCAATATATCGTGGGTAAAGGAATTCTACTGCAACTTCTTCCGTCCGACATTGGATTCGGTTCAGGTGCGGGGTAGGGAGATCATGATCACTGAGACCGCCATTGGAGAGGCATTACAGTGTCGGCATATTCCGGATGACATGTGTGCCCATCAGCAGGCTGAGGTTGCCATCCATACCATGACTTTTGACTATGAGGCGCTTCGGCGCGTGATTGGGATACCGGATGCTACATGGGTTATGGATGCGGGCAACACCAAGCCCAATGGGATGTTGTTTACCCATTTGACTAGGGAGGCTAGGACTTGGCAGATGATCTTCGCCCACTACGTCCTGCCTACCACCCACTTTTCTGAGATCCCCATGGAGATGCTCCTGCTGATTGGTTGCGTCATGGAGGGGAAGGATGTCTCTTTCCCTAGACTTATTAGACAATGCATGTGGCGGGCGCATATTCGTGGCCTACTTCCATTTCCTACATTGGTCACGAGTATGGCGGCCCTGGCTGAGGTCCCATGGTTGGACGATGATGTGCGACCACCACCCCCTGATGCAGATGACAGGGAGGTTACTATCCCCTGGGGTGGTTGGGTGCACGAGAGGCCACCTGCTAGACGCCGCTCTCGGGCTAGAGCTGTCGTGGGGACGCCTTCACCATCAGCCCCTACAGCTGCCCCATCATCTTCTACAGCTGCCGCTCCTTCATCATCTACAGATCCTTCAGCAGCACCTGAGCCTACCTATCTCCTGGTCCAGCGTCTTTTCCGGTTCTTAGAGCGAGAGCGACGCCATGTCAGACGCCGTTTGGATCGGATGGACCAGGCCCTTATTTCTTTGGGTGCTGAGCTACCTCCGCTTCCCGACTCTCCGGCCTCTGATGAGCACGATCATCAGGAGGAGGATGCGGAGGCACCGGTTCAGCAGGATGCCCCTGACACTACAGAGCAGCCACAGACTCAGGAGGCGTCGGTCCCACAGCCACAGTCAGAGCCAGAGCCTATCGTTGTACCTCCCACTGATCCTTCGGTTTAGCATCGAGGACGATGCTTGGTTTTAAGTGTGGGGAGGGCACCGGTAGCATTATTTGGGAACCGGTGAACTTTTCAGCCTAGTTATCTTATTTTGCACATTTTGTATATATTTTGATGCATTTCTAGTTTGTTTTGGATACTTCTACTGCGTATTTCGGATTTTAGGTATTTTGATGTTTGGATATTTTTAGATGTTTGGATTTCGCACAAGGCGCTCGCACGCACAAGGCGCTCGCGCGCACATCGCAGAATTAGCCAGGGGCGCGCACGCGTACCGTGCGCGCACGCGTCGTAGTCCGCACGTGATTCTTTTATTGCAACACGTGCCTGGCGATTTTGGAAGGTTTCAACAACCAACTTTGGCGCCAAAATGCATATAAGAGCCAAGGATTGAAGGGGATTAACATACATTCACATCCATAGACTAATTTTAGACCGTTAGCTTAGTTTTAGGAGTTAGAGTTAGTTTTAGAGAGAGAAGCTCTCACTTCTCTCTAGGATTAGGAATTAGGGTTAGATTAGGATCTCATAGTTCTAGGTTTAATTCAAGTCTCCTTCTACTTCTACCTTCAAGTGGTGATTGCTACACTTTGGTTCTTCTTTCTATCCCTATCCTCTTGTTGTAATTTCTCTTATTTTGTTTCTAGGTTTTGTAATTGAGATACTCTTGTTCTTTTGTTTTCTTTTAATAATGCAATTTGAGATAATTCATGTGATTGTGGTGTTGTTGATTGTTGTTTTGTTAATTCTTTGTAATTGTTGGTTGTTGATTCCTTTTATTCTTACAAATAAAAATGCTTTCTTTCATTACCCTCCAAGTGTTTGATGAAATGCTTGAGAGGATGTTAGAGTAGGATTTTATGTTCTTAGCTTGAGAAGGTAACTTAGGATTTCTTGAGTCACTAGTGTCCAATTGATTGCTAGTTGATAGCCATTAACTCTAGCCTTCATTAATCCAATTAATGGAAAGCTATGACTTATGGACTAGGATTGATATAACTCACTTGACTTTCCTTTGTTAATTGATTTAAGGATGACTAAGTGGGATTAATCATCTCAATAAGTTCTTGAGCTTCTGCAGGTGTTTTCAGATGAAGAGATCCACCAGCAGAATGGTCCAATGACATCTTGGACAATTCAGACAGACCATCATAGAATATACATATGATGCTCCATTCTGGAAGTATGTCAGAAGGACACCTTTTGGTTAATTGCTTGTATCTTTCCCAAGCTTCATAGAGAGATTCAACTTCCTTCTGTCTGAAGGTTTGGACTTCCACTCTAAGCTTGCTCATCTTTTGAGGTGGAAAGAATTTGGTCAAGAAAGCACTGACCAACTTGTCCCAAGAGTTCAGGCTTTCTTTAGGTTGTGAGTCTAACCATATCCTAGCTCTGTCTCTTACAAGAAAGGGGAAAAGCATAAGTCTGTAGACCTCGGGATCAACCCCATTGGTCTTAACAGTATCATAGATCTGCAAGAATTCATCTAAGAACTGATGAAGATCTTTCGATGGAAGTCCATGAAACTTGTAATTCTACTGCACTAGAGAAACTAATTGAGGCTTAAGCTCAAAGTTATTTGCTCTAATGGCAGGAATTGAGATGCTTCATCCATAGAAGTTGGAAGTTGGTGCAGTATAGTCACCAAGCATCTTCCTTGCATATCTAGCATTGTTGTTGGGTTCGGCGGCCATGTCTACTTCTTTTTCAAAATTTTCTGTAAGGTCCTCTCCGGAGTGTTGTGCTTTAGCTTCCCTTAGCTTCCTCTTCAGAGTCCTTTCAGGTTCAAGATCAGCTTCAACAAGAATGTTTTTATCCATGTTTCTGATCATTTGAAAAAGAAGAGAACAAAGGGAGTAGTGGAATCTTCTATGTCACAGTATAGAGATTCCTTGAGGTGTCAGAGGAAAAGAAGAATACAAGAGTGAGAAGAGAGAGGAGATGAGTAATTCGAACAAAGAGAAGAGAGAGGGGTTCGAATTATGAGTACAAGAGAAGTGTTAGCAGTTAAATAAAATAAATAGAAGGAGATGAGAGAGACAATATTCAAATTTTAAAAGGAAGAAGAAGAAAAATATTTTTATTTTATTTAATTAATTAAGTTAGTTTCAAAAATTTGAAAAAGAAATAGAAGAAAATTAAAAACTAAAACAATTAATTAATTAAAAAGATTTAAAAAAATGGTTAGTGATTTTCGAAAATAAAAAGTGGAAAAGTAGTTAGGTGATTTTGAAAAAGATAAGAAATAGTAAACTTTTTAAAATTAAAACAAACAAGTCAAGTGGTTAGTTGAAAAAGATTTGAAAATAATTTTGAAAAGATAAGAAGTTAGAAAAAGATTTTGAAATTAAAATTTTAAAAAGATATGATTGGAATTTATTTTGAAAAAGAGTTGAGAGAGAAATTAAAAAGATTTGATTTTTTAAAATTAAAATTGATGACTTGACTAACAAGAAACTAAAAGATATGATTTTAGAATTCAAAGATTGAACCTTTCTTAATAAGAAAGTAACAAACTTGAAATTTTTGAATCAACACATTAATTGTTAGCAAGGTTTTTTGAAAATATGAAAAAAAAGATTTTTGAAAAAATAGTTTTAAAATTTTCGAAAACATTAAATGAAAAATGAAAAAGATTTTGTAAAATTTTAAGAATGACATTCGAAAATCATAAAAAAATGAAAAATAATTGATTTTGAAAAAGATTTGAAAAGATAAAGTTTTTAAATTGAAATTTTGACTTGACTAACAAGAAACAACTGAATTTTAAAAATTTTTGACCAAGTCAACTCAAAATTTCGAAAATTATGAGAAGACTAAGGAAAAGATATTTTTTTTACTTTTGAATTTTTAATGAGGAGAGAGAAAAATAACAAAATGAAACAAAATATAAAATTTTAAGATAAAAACAAATAATGCATGCAAGAACACTTTGAATGTCAAGATAAATACCAAGAACACTTTGAAGATCATGATGAACATCAAGAACATATTTTTGAAAATTTTTAAGAAAAGAAAGACATGCAAGACACCAAACATAAAAAAATTTTAATGTTTAGACACCATGAATTCGAAAATGCACAAGAAAAACAAGAAAAGTCACAAAACAAGAAAATTTAAAGATCAAACAAGGAAAATCATCAAGAACAACTTGAAGATCAAGAAGAACATAATGCATATATTTTCAAAAATTTAAGAAAAATTAAAACATGCAATTGACACCAAACTTAAAATTTGACACAAGACTCAAACAAGAAACACAAAAAATTTTTTTGGTTTTTATGATTTTATGAAAATTTTTTTTTTGAAACAAGAAAGAAGGTTACCTAATCTAAGCAACAAGATGTACCGTCAGTTGTCCAAACTCGAACAATCTCCGGCAACGGCGCCAAAAACTTGGTGCACGAAATTGCAATCACACTTTTGCAACTCCGCACAACTAACCAGCAAGTGCACTGAGCCGTCAAGTAATAAAACCTTACGCGAGTAAGGGTCGATCCCACAGAGATTGTTGGCTTGAAGCAAGCTATGGTCATCTTGTAAATCTTAGTCAGGCGGATTCAAATGGTTATGAGGTTTTGATAATTAAAGGATAAATAAAACATAAAATAAAATAAAGATACTTATGTAATTCATTAGGGGGAATTTCAGATAAGCTTTGTTGCTTATGAACCTCTACTTTCTTATTGTCTTCATCCAATCATGCGTGCTTCCTTCCATGGCAAGCTGTATGATCCTCTTAGAGAAAATGGTCCAGGCTATGGTTTTCGTACGGCTAATCAACTGTCAGATTTCTCGTCTCGGATGAAAAATACCAGGCACAGCTACCGCATGGCTAATCATCTGTCGGTTCTCATTTGTGTCAGAATAGGATCTCTCTATCCCTTTGCACACTGTCACTGCGCCCAACATTCGTGAGTTTGAAGCTCGTAACAGTCATTCCCTCCCAGATCCTACTCGGAATACCACAAACAAGGTTTAGACTTTCCGGATCTCAAGAATGCTGCCAATTGGTTCTAGCCTATACCGCGAAGGTTCTAATCTCACAGACTCGGTCTGTGGATCAGAGACCCAAGAGACTATACCCCGGCTGTCGTCCAATGACTATGTTGAACATCATGTAGACCACTTGTGGTTGTTAGGCACACGGATCTTGACTAAGCGAGTAACGAAGATAGTGGGTGATTATCACGGGTCACCCCTTCATTCTGACTTAACTGAATTAAGTACGAGAGTATATCTTGCAGAAGAAGTAAGCGTGAATTGAAAGAGAAACAATAGTACTTGCATTAATTCATGAAGAACAGCAGAGCTCCGCACCTTAATCTATGAGGTGTAGAAATTCCACCATTAGAAATTACATAAGAAAAAGGTCTAGGCATGGCCGTGAGGCCAGCCAAGCCTGAAGTTGATCAAAAGATCAAAAGATGATTCAAAGATACGAATAAAATAGGAAAGACTAGTATTTATACTAAAATAGTTACTAAGGATTATAGAAAATAAGTAACTAAGTGCATATAGTGCAGAAATCCACTTCAGGGGCCCACTTGGTGTGTGCTTGGACTGAGCATTGAGCTTTACACGTGCATAGGCCTTTTTAGGAGTTAAATGCCAGCTTCGATGCCAGTTTGGGCGTTTACCTCCAGTTCTGGTGCCAGTTCTGGCGTTTTACGCCAAAAAAG
This sequence comes from Arachis stenosperma, assembly GCF_014773155.1. Lineage (NCBI taxonomy): Eukaryota > Viridiplantae > Streptophyta > Magnoliopsida > Fabales > Fabaceae > Arachis > Arachis stenosperma. The sequence continues at coordinate 50,193,008 of NC_080377.1, read as the reverse complement.
GGTCTCTGGCTGGCCTTTAAAAGCCAGTTTGGGCCATCAAATCTCGGGCAAAGTATAGACTGTTATATATTGATGGAAAGCACAAGATTTCTAGTTTCCAACGCAATTGAGAGCGCGCTAATTGGGTTTCTACAGCTCCAGAAAATCCACTTCGAGTGCAGGAGGGTCAGAATCCAACAACATCTGCAGTCCTTTCTCAACCTCTGAATTAGACTTTTGCTCAAGTCGCTCAATTTCTGCTAGAAAATACCTGAAATTATAGAAAAACACACAAACTCATAGTAAAGTCCAGAAATGTGATTTTTGCATAAAAACTAATAAAAATATAATAAAAAGTAACTAAAACATACTAAAAACTACCTAAAAACAACGCCAAAAAACATATAAATTATCCGCTCATCACAACACCAAACTTAAATTGTTGCTTGTCCCCAAGTAACTAAAAACAAAATAGGATAAAACAAAGAGAACATACACTAAATTTCAAAATATCAATGAAGCTTAGTTCTAATTAGATGAGTGAGACTAGTAGCTTTTTGCTTCTGAACAGTTTTGGCATCTCAATTTATCTTGTGAAGTTTAGAATGATTGGCATCCATAGGAACTCAAAATTCAGATAGTGTTATTGATTCTCCTAGTTTATTATGTTGACTCTTGAACACAGCTAATTTATGAGTCTTGGCCGTGACACTAAGAATTTCGTTTTCCAGTATTACCATTGGATACATAAATGCCACGAACACATAACTGGGTGAACCTTTTTAGATTGTGACTCAGATTTGCTAGAGTCCCTAGTTATAGGTGCCCAGAGTTCTTAAGCACTCTTTTTTTTGCTTTGGATCACTCAGTCTCAAGCTTTTCACTTGGACCTTCATGACACAAGCACATGGTTAAGGACATCTTGATTTAGCCGCTTAGGTAAGAATTTTATTCCTTTGGGCCCTCCTATCAATTAATGCTCAAAGCCTTGGATCCTTTTTACCCTTGCCTTTTAGTTTAAAGGGTTATTGGCTTTTTTTGCTTGCTTTTTCTCTTTTTCTTTCTTTTTCTTTATTTTTCGCAAATTTTTTTCGCAAGCTTTGTGTTTTTCACTGCTTTTTCTTGCTTTAAGAATCAAATTTATGATTTTTCAGATTATCAATAACATTTCTCTATTTTTCATTATTCTTTCAAGAGCCAACAATTTTAACATTCATAAACTTCACTATCAAAAATATGCACTGTTCAAGCATTCATTCAGAAAACAAAAAGTATTGCCACCACATCAAAATAATTAAACTAATTTCAAGATAGAATTTGAAATTTATGTACTTCTTGTTCTTTTGCAAATAGAAACATTTTTCATTTAAGAAAGGTGAAAGATTCATGAAACATTCATAGCTTTAAAACATAGACACTAGACACTAATGATCATGTAATAAAAACACAAACATAGTCAAACATAAAGCATAAAACCCAAAAAACAGAAAAACAAATAACAAGGAAATTAAAGAACGGGTTCACCTTAGTGACGGCGACTAGTTCTTCCTCTTGAAGATCCTATGGAGTGCTTTAGCTCCTCAATATCTCTTCCTTGCCTTTGTTGCCCTCCCTCATTGCTCTTTAGTCCTCTCTGATTTCATGGAGGATAATGGAGTGCTCTTGGTGCTCCATCCTCAATTGCTCCATGTTAGAACTCAATTCTTCTAAAGAGGTGTTGAGTTGCTCCCAATAGTTGTGTGGAGGGAAATGCATCCCTTGAGGCATCTCAAGGGTTTCTTGATGAGGGAATTCCTCATGCTCTTGTTGAGGTCCATGAGTGGGCTCTCTTGTTTGCTCCATCCTCTTTCTAGTGATGGGCTTTTGAGATGAATATCTCCATCTCCCATGACTTAGAGTTAGAAGCAACTGCCTTCCCTTTCTACTTCCTAGAGGTTTTTCCAGTCTTTGGTGCCATTAATGGTTATGAAAAAAAAAGCAGAGCTTTTTTCCACACCAAACTTAAAAGGTTTGCTCGTCCTCGAGCAAAGGAAGAAAGAAAGGATGAGAGGAAAAAGAGATGGAGGAGATGGAGGTGTGTGAATGGTTCGGCCAAGGGGGGTTTTAGGTGGTTTATGATGTGTGAAAATGAAGGAGTGATGAAGGGCTTATATAGGAGTGGAGTGGAGAGAGAATTCTTGTAATAGGGGTTGGGTTTGGGAGGGAGATGGTTTTGAATTTGAATGGGTGGGGGTAGGTGGGTTGTATGATGGTTTTGGGGGAGAAATAGAGGTGATTGGTGGAGGTTATTTTGGAAAAGAGTGTTATGGAAAGGTGTGAAAAGGAAAGAAAAAAAGTTAGGGTAGGTGGGGATTCTGTGGGGTTCACAGATCTTGAGGTGTCAAGGAATTCTGGTCCCTGCACCTTTCTGGCATCTAAATGCCCTCTATGTGCCATTTCTGGCGTATAACGCCAGCTCTGCTGCCTTTCCTAGCGTTAAACGCCAGGCTGATGCCCCTTTCTGGCGTTTAATGCCAACCAGACACCCTTTTCTGGCGTTAAACACCAGCCAGACACCAGACACCCTTTTATAGCGTTAAACGCTAGTCTGTCTGCCAATTCTGGCGTTTAACGCCCATAATGCTACCAGACTGGACGTTAAATGCCCATTCTGCTATCCTTACTAGCGTTTAAACGCCAGTAAGCCTGTCCTCTAGGGTGTACTGTTTTTAATGCTATTTTTTATTCCACTTTAATTCTGTAGCTATTTTTGTGACTCCACATGATCATCAACCTAAAGAAAACATAAATTAACAATGGAAAATAAAATGAAAAAGTAACTAACATAAATAAATAAAATTGGGTTGCCTCCCAATAAGCGTTTCTTTAATGTCAATAGCTTGACATGAAGCTCTTACGGAGCTTCACAAATGCTTAGAGCATGATAGTGGCCTCCCAACACCAAATTAGAGTTTGAGTGTGGGGGCTCTGCTTGACTCTGTATGGAGAGAATTGGATGAAGCTTTTCATGCTTCTTCTCTATGTTTACAGAAGAAGATCTTTGAGCCTTAAACACAAGGTAGTCCTCATTTAATTGAAGGACTAACTCTCCTCTGTCCACATTAATCACAGCCCTTGTTGTGGCTAGGAAGGGTCTTCCAAGGATGATGGATTTATCCTCATCCTTCCCAATGTCTAGGATTATGAAGTCAATAGGGATGTAAAGGCCTTTAACCTTCACTAAGACATTCTCTACAAGTCCATAAGCCTGTTTCATTGATTTGTCTGCCATCTCTAGTGAGATTCTTGCAGCTTGTACCTCAAAGGTCCCTAGTTTTTCCATTACAGAGAGTGGCATGAAGTTTATACCAGACCCCAGGTCACACAAAGCCTTCTCAAAGGTCATGGTGCCTGTGGTACAAGGTATTAAGAACCTTCAGGGATCCGATTTCTTTTGAGGTAATTTCTGCTGAACCAAGGTATTTAGTTTCTTAATGAGAAATGGAGGTCCATCCTTCCAAGTCTCATTACCAAATAGCTTGGCATTAAGCTTCATGAATGCTCCAAGATACTAAGCAACTTGCTCGTCAACAAGACCTTCATCCTTATCAGAGGAAGAATCTTCATCAAAGCTCATGAACTGCAGCATTAAGTTCCATGGAATCTCTATGGTCTCTATATGAACCTCAGATTCCTTTGGTTCCTCAACAAGGAACTCCTTATTGGTCAGTGGACGTCCAGCAAGGTCTTCCTCACTGGAAATCACTGCCTTTTTACTCTCTCCAGGTTCGGCCACTTTGGATATAGTTATGGCCTTGCACTCTCTTTTGGGATTCTCTTCTGTACTGCTTGGGAGAGTACTAGGAGGAGTTTCAGTAACTCTTTTACTCAGCTGACCCACTTATGCCTCCAGATTTCTAATGGAGAACCTTGTTTCAGTCATGAAATTGGGAGTGGTCTTAGATAGATTAGAGACTATGGTTGCTAAGTCAGAGAGGCACTGCCTAGAATTCTCTATCTATGAAACTTGCAATTCTGCTGCATTAATTGAGGCTTAAGCTCAAAGTTGTTTGCTCCAATGGTAGAAATTGAGATGCTTCTTCCATAGAAGTTGGAAGTTGGTGCAGTAAAGTTACCAAGCATTTTCCTTGCATCTCTAGCATTGTTGTTGGGTTCGGATGCCATGTCTGCTTCTTTTTCAAAATTTTCTATAAGGTCCTCTTCGGAGTGTTGTGCTTTAGCTTCTCTTAGCTTCCTCTTCAGAGTCCTTTCAGGTTCAGGATCAGCTTCAACAAGAATATCTTTATCCTTGTTCCTACTCATATGAAAAAGAAGAGAACAAAGAGAGTAGTGGAATCCTCTATGTCACAGTATAGAGATTCCTTTATGTGAGTATAAGAATAGAAGAATAGAAGAATGAGAAGAAAGAGGAGACAAGTAATTCGAACATAGAGAAGAGAGAGGGGTTCGAATTATGAGTAGAAGAGAAGTATTAGTAATTAAATAAAATAAATAAAAAGAGATGAGAGAGAGAGAGAGTGTGTTCGAATTTTAAAAGAGGGAAAAGAAAAATATTTTTATTTTTATTTAATTAATTAAGTTAGTTTCGAAAATTTGAAAAAGAAATACAATAAAATTAAAAACTAAAACAATTAATTAATTAAAAAATTTTTGAAAAAGTGGTAAGTGATTTTCGAAAATTAGAAGTAGAAAGGTAGTTATGTGGTTTTGAAAAAGATAATAAATAGTAAACTTTTTAAAATTAAAACAAACAAGTCAAGTAGTTAGTTGAAAAAGATTTGAAAATAAATTTTGAAAGGATAAGAAGTTAGAAAAAGATTTTGAAATTAAAATTTTAAAAAAATATGATTGAAATTTATTTTGAAAAACAATTGAAAAAGAAATTAAAAATATTTGATTTTTAAAATTTAAGTTGATGACTTGACTAACAAGAAACTAAAAGATATGATTCTAGAATTCAAAGATTGAACCTTTCTTAACAAGAAAGTAACAAACTTGAAATTTTTGAATCAAATCATTAATTGTTAGCAAGGATTTTCGAAAATATGAAATAAAATTAGGAAAAAGATTTTGAAAAATTAGTTTTAAATTTTCCGAAATCATTAAAAGAAAAATGAAAAAGATTTTGAAAAATTTTAAGAATGAAATTCGAAAATCATAAAAAAAATGAAAAAGAATTGATTTTGAAAAAGATTTGACTTGACTAACAAGAAACTAAATTTTAAAAATTTTTGACCAAGTTAACTCAAAATTTCAAAAATTATGAGAAGAATAAGGAAAAGGTATTTTTTTGACTTTTGAATTTTTAATGAGGAGAGAGAAAAATAACAAAATGAAACAAAACATAAAAATTTAAGATCAAAACAAATAATACATGCAAGAACACTTTGAATGTCAAGATGAATACTAAGAACGCTTTAAAGATCATGATGAACATCAAGAACATATTTTTGAAAATTTTCAAGAAAAGAAAGACATGCAAGACACCAAACTTAAAACCTTTTGTACTAGGGACACTAACAATTCGAAAATGCACCAGAAAAACAAGAAAAGACAAAACAAGAAAAATTAAAGATCAAACAAGGAAAATCATCAAGAACAACTTGAAGATCAAAGAAAAACACAATGCATGAATTTTCGAAAATCTAAGAAAAATTAAAAACATGCAGTTGACACCAAACTTAAAATTTGACACAAGACTCAAACAAGAAACACAAAAATTTTTTTGGTTTTTATGATTTTATTAATTTTGTTTGAAAAGAAAATAAAGGTTGAAACAAGAAAGAAGGTTACCTAATCTAAACAATAAGATGAACCGTCAGTTGTCCAAACTCGAACAATCCCCGGCAACGGCGCCAAAAACTTGGTGTATGAAATTGTGATCACACTTTTCACAACTCCGGTACAACTAACCAGCAAGTGCACTGGGTCGTCCAAGTAATAAAACCTTACATGAGTAAGGGTCGATCCTACGAAGATTGTCGGCTTGAAGAAAGCTATGGTCATGTTGTAAATCTTAGTCAGGCGGATTCAATTGGTTATGAATTTTGATAATTGAAAGATAAATAAAACACAAATAAAAATAAAGATACTTATGTAATTCATTGGTGGAAATTTCAGATAAACGTTTGGAGATGCTTTGTTGCTTCTGAACCTCTACTTTCCTATTGTCTTCATCCAATCATGCGTGCTCCCTTCCATGGCAAGCTGTATGATCCTCTCAGTGAAAATGGTCCAGCTACGATTTCTGTATGACTAATCAACTGTCGAATTTCTCATCTCGGATGAAAAATACCAGGCACAGCTTCCGCACAGCTAATCATCTATCGGTTCTCACTTGTGTCAGAATAGGATATCTCTATCCTTTTGCACACTGTCATTGTGCCCAACATTCGTGAGTTTGAAGCTCGTCACAGTCATCCCGTCCCAGATCCTACTCGGAATACCACAGATAAGGTTTAGACTTTCCAGATCTCAGGAATGCTGCCAATTGGTTCTAGTCTATACCATGAAGGTTCTAATCTCATGGACTCGGTCCATGGATTAGAGACCCAAGAGACTATACTATGGCTGTCGTCCAACTACTACGTTGAACATCATGTAGACCGCTTGTGGTTGTCAGGCATGCAGATCTTGGCTAAGTGAGTAACGAAGATAGTGGGTGATTGTCACGGGTTACCCCTTCATTCTGACTTAACTGAATTAAGTGTGAGAGTATATCTTGGAGAAGAAGTAAGTATGAATTGAAAGAGAAATAATAGTACTTGCATTAATTCATGAAGAACAGCAGAGCTCCGCACCTTAATCTTTGAGGTGTAGAAACTCTACCGTTGGAAAATACATAAGAGAAAATAGCCTAGGCATGGCCGTGAGGCCAGCCAAGCCTGAATTTTATCAAAAGATCAAAAGATGATCCAAAGATACGAATACAATAGGGAAGACTAGTATTTATACTAAACTAGTTACTAAGGATTACAGAAAATAAGTAACTAAGTGCAGATAGTGCAGAAATCCACTTTCGGGGCCCACTTGGTGTGTGCTTGGGCTTTGCATTGAGCTTTACACGTGCATAGGCCTTTTCAGGAGTTAACGCCAGCTTGGATGCCAGTTTGGGCATTTAACTCCAGTTTTGGTTCCAGTTCCGGCGTTTTACGCCAGAAAAGGGTCTTTGGCTGGCATTTAAACGCTAGTTTGGGCCATCAAATCTCAAGCAAAGTATGAACTATTATATATTTATGGAAAGCTCAAGATGTCCACCTTCCAACGCAAGTGAGAGCACGCCAATTGCGCTTTCGTAGCTCCAGAAAATCTACTTCGAGTGCAGGAGGGTCAGAATCCAACAGCATCTACAGTCCTTTCTCAGCCTCTGAATCAGACTTTTACTCAGGTCTCTCAATTTCAGCCAGAAAATATCTAAAATTACAGAAAAACACACAAACTCATAGTAAAGTCCAAAAATATGATTTTTTCATAAAAACTAATAAAAATATAATAAAAAGTAACTAAAACATACTAAAAACTATCTAAAAATAATGCCAAAAAGTGTATAAATTATCTGCTCATCAGAGTGTGGTTACAATTATGTTATAGGAAATGGGAGCTACATTGAAGACGTGCATCAAGGGTGGAATAATCAAAGGTGGGAGAAGCCATATGCATATGATCAACCTTCTTGGCAACAACCTCCGGTCCCTTATAGGTATAATTCCCATCCTAATGCATGTCAATTCAATGGTTATGGTGAACTTCCTTGTGACCATCACAACCACCACCATATACCTATGAGCCATACCCTCAACATACCCCTCAACCATACTCACAAGACCCTTTTCACCAAACACCTCCATATGACCCTAATCCATATCCACCATACTAATCATCTTTTGAGCCATATGAGCCACATATAGAACCACCACCATTCCAACCTCAATACCTACAAGAACCACCTTCTCCATACTATTACCAAGATGAACCACCTCCAATGTATGAGAATTTTCACCCACAAGATGAATTCTACTTTCCACCACAACCCTCCATGGAAGAATATCCATGTCCATCAATCCAAGGGCAATATGATCTTACTTATGCTAGCAATTTGGAAAAGAATCAAGGAATCACCTACAGGAATCGATGGATCGGCTTCAAGCAACCATCCGGCAAAAGTTTGACTCATGGGATTCATGCCACAAGCAAAACATGTCCACGGATGATTGTAAAAGAGCAACCAAAGAGGGGAGTATGAAGGGGATTGTAGAATCTCAACTTGAGAACAAGGGATTGGAGTGTGTTGAGCAACAAGTGAAACAAATAGAGAATATTGAACCACCACATCCTTGTTATAATGAACCTCCCTCCTATTATGAACCCTTCCTCCAAAATAATGAACACTCCTATCTACCCCAATCTCCAATAGATGAAACCCTTGGTTCTATTCTTCAAGGGCAAGAAGAGATGCAAGGAGAGGTACTAGAATTCACGGCCGCCTTAGCCGAGGTAGTAAACCGATTAGCCTCCCAATGCTTGAACACTCAAAGTAATCCCATGGCCACATGTGGAGAATCAAATGAAGAGCATAGCATGAAGGAGAGATTGGAAACTCCGGTGGAAAATGAGGAATGTTGCTTTGTGTTGGAACAATTGGAGGAATCTCTGATTGTTAAAGAAGAGGAAGAAGTGGTTGAAGACTTAGGAGATGAGGAACCTCCATGGGAACTTAGAGTTGAAGAAAACCCCTCCAAGAAGATTGAATTTGATGTTGAGGAGGAAAGTGCACAACCTCCAAGGCATATTCCATACGAAGAATTGGACAGGATAGACCAAGAATTGAATTCCCTTGGCAATGAAGGTCAAGCATCAAATCTTAGTGGTGAAGAATCCTTTGAACTTGAAGAACCTTCTCCCGGTGAATTTGAAAGTATTGTGGAGGTAGACTTCTCTCACCCTCCCAATTATGATTTTAGTAAGGGAAAAGAGTTAGATAAAATTGCTGAACAAAAGATTAAATTTGAGAAATCTTGTGAAGAGGTGGAAGTCCTTAGAAAAAGAAAGACGGGAGTTGAATATGTTTTGTCAAGATCCTTGGAAGCTTCTTTACCTAGGTTGTTATCTTCTCCTACACTTGAGTGGGTAAAAGTCATCTCTATTAGCTTTATTATCCCACTCGAGTTTGGCTTGCTTGAAACGGATGGTTGTGATGAAATGTCATCATGTCATGTTTTTCTATGCTTTTTCATACAAGAAATTGATAATTAGTGCTTAAATATTGCATTCTTTTGTGCTTAAATGGTATATTTCTTTGATCTTTTGATTTGATAAAATTTGTAGAAAATATGAAGAAAAAGAAGCAAAAAAAAAGCACAAAATAAGCTAAAAAGGAGAAAAAAAAAAGAGTTTTGGGGCACACTTTGAAGTTAGAGCACACTTTGATGCCTTAGGCCAAGCTTTTAAAAGCGTGGCCCATGACCATGAAGATTTGGACTTATTATCATGAGATATCATGCATTAATACTTATGCATGCATGCATTGAATTAATATGCCAACTATGAATGAAATGCATGAGCTTTACGGCATTAATAATTAATTGAACAAATGCAAGCATGCATGTAATACATTATTAAAGCCAATTGCAAAAGAACAAATCAGGCTTTATAATGCATTAGCATTATTAATGAAAGCATGCAATATAAAGCAATGAGCGTTATGTTTAAAAGCAGGTGAAAACTCAGGTGGAGTCAACTTCACATGAAGTTGATATTCGAGAATCGTTAGATAAAAATTTAGTCAAATCAATCAAATCATCTAATGGTTCTCAGGTATCAACTTCACGTGAAGTCAACTTCACTTGAGTTTTCACCTTAAAAGTAAGGGATCGTTCATAAACGCAAGGCAAGGAAGAACATTCAATTAATAAACGCTAGCGTTCACAAAGCAAGCATTTTTGGGTCCCATGAAGAAAAGCACAGCGCGCACAAGGGAACCAAAGGAGCGCTACTCGCTATAGGCAAGAGGAAATTGGCACAAAATAGAGCAGCCAAGGCTCGAAGTGGGGAGTACCCAATGGTAGCGCTAAAAAATTCAAGCGCAGAGTTCACTTTAGTGAACTTTCTCGTGCTCGAAGAGGGAACCAAGGCTTCAAGGAGCGCTACGTTCAAAGACCAAACTGAGCGCTACACCAAGAACTACTAGGCTAGGGAAGGAAGCATACAAGGCAAGTGAGTGCAATGCTCACTAACTCAACGGAGCACTCCACTAGAGCATGGCTCCAACTCATTTTAAACCAAAAGCACCATGACCCATGCCACTTGAACCAAGCAATCCTGACCCACTTTCATTCAAATCCAAAGTAAGCAAAGCCCATTATCATCACTCAAGGGCACAAGAGATAGTTAGAATAGGAATTTTGTTTGATTATAATTTGTTTTTAATTTGAATTTCATTTTAATTTTGTAAAAGCCTATATAAAGGCATCAGATTCATTTCACTAAAAAGGCTGGCACTGCTAGAGAGCAGTAGGAGTAGGAGTAGAATAGAGAGCTCTCTTTTAATTTTTCTTTTTGAATTTGAAGAATTAGAGATCAAATATGAGTTTTGCTTTTCATTTCATTTTCTTTCTTCTGCAATTGTCAGTTTCTCTTTGAGATTTCAGAAATGATTGATGAGCGGATAATTTATACGCTTTTTGGCATTTTTTAGGTAGTTTTTAGTAGGATCTAGCTACTTTTAGGGATGTTTTTATTAGTTTTTATGCAAAATTCACATTTCTGGACTTTACTATGAGTTTTTGTTTTTTTGTGATTTCAGGTATTTTCTGGCTGAAATTGAGGGACTTGAGCAAAAATCTGATTCAGGCTGAAAAAGGACTGCTGATGCTGTTGGATTCTGACCTCCCTGCACTCGAAATGGATTTTCTGGAGCTACAGAAATCCAAATGGTGCGCTCTCAACTGCGTTAGAAAGTAGACATCCAGGGCTTTCCAGCAATATATAAGAGATTCATCTATGAAGTTGTGGCCAAGAAGAAGGTGATCCCCGAAGTCCCTTTCATGCTCAAGAAAAATGAGTATCCGGAGATCCGACATGAGATCCAAAGAAGAGGTTGGGAAGTTCTTACCAACCCCATTCAACAAGTCGGATTCTTAATGGTTCAAGAGTTCTATGCCAATGTATGGATCACTAGAAACCATGATCAAAGTATGAACCCGAACCCGAAGAATTATCTTACAATAGTTCGGGGGAAATGCTTAGATTTCAGTTTGGAGAATGTGAGGTTGGCATTCAACTTGCCTATGATGCAAGAAGATGCACGCCCCTACACTAGAAGGGTCAACTTTGATCAAAGGTTAGACCAAGTCCTCATGGACATATGTATGGAAGGAGCTCAATAGAAAAGAGACTCTAAAGGCAAGCTGGTTCAATTAAGAAGACTGGACCTTAAGCCTGTGGCTAGAGGATGGTTGGAGTTCATCCAACTCTCCATCATCCCCACTAGCAACCGATCTGAAGTTACTATGGATCAGGCTATCATGATCCATAGCATCATGATTGGAGAGGAAATAGAAGTTCATGAAGTCACCTCCCTAGAACTCTACAAAGTAGCCGAAAAGCCCTCCACCTTGGCAAGGCTAGCTTTTCCTCATCTCATTTGCCATCTATGCTACTTAGCTGGAGTTGTCATAGAAGGAGACATCCTCATTGAAGAGGACAAGCCCATCACTAAGAAGAGGATGGAGCAAACAAGAGAGTCCATTCATGGATCTCAAGAGACGCATGAGGAAGCTCATCATCAAGAAATCCCTGAGATGCCTCAAATGATGCATTTTCCTCCAAACAACTATTAGGAACAACTCAACACTTCTCTAGAAGGATTGAGTCATGACATGAACCAATTAAGGGTGGAACACCAAGAACATTCCATTATTCTCAATGAGATTAGAAAAGATGAAAGAGCTATAAGGGAGGAGCAACAAAGGCAAGGAAGAGACATAGAGGAGCTCAAGGACATCATTGGTCCTTCAAGAAGAAGATGCCACCATCACTAAGGTGGACTCATTCCTTAACTTCCTTGTTCTTATCTCTCTGTTTTTCAATTTTTGAGCTTCATGTTTGCCTATGTTTGTGTCTTTACTTCATGATCATTAGTATTTAGTAACTATGTCTTAAGGCTATGAATAATTCCATGAATCCTTCACCTTTCTAAAATGAAAAAATGTTTTTAATACAAAAGAACAAGAATTACATGAGTTTTGAAATTGTCCTTGAAATTAGTTTAATTATATTGATTGTGGTGACAATACTTTTTGTTTTCTGAATGAATGCTTGAACAGTGCATATTTTTTATCTTGTTGTTTATGAATGTTAAAATTGTTGGCTCTTTGAAAGAATGATGAAAAAGAAAAATGTTGTTGATGATCTGAAAAATCATAAAATTGATTCTTGAAGCAAGAAAAAGCAGTGAGGAACAAAAGCTTGTGAAAAAAAGTGGCGAAAAAATATAAAAGAAAAAGAAAAAGCAAGCAGAAAAAGCCAATAGCCCTTAAAACCAAAAGGCAAGGGTAAAAAGGATCCAAGACTTTGAGCATCAATGGATAGGAGGGCCCAAGGAAATAAAATACAGGCCTAAGTGGCTAAATCAAGCAGTCCCTAACCATGTGCTTGTGGCATGCAGGTCCAAGTGAAAAGCTTGAGACTGAGTGGTTAAAGTCGTGATCCAAAGCAAAAACAGTGTGCTTAAGAGCTCTGGACACCTCTAACTGGGGACTTTAGCAAAGCTGAGTCACAATCTGAAAAGGTTCACCTAGTTATGTGTCTGTGGCATTTATGTATCCGGTGGTAATACTGGAAAACAAAGTGCTTAGGGCCACGGCCAAGACTCATAAAAGTAATTGTGTTCAAGAATCAACATACTTAACTAGGAGAATCAATAACACTATCTAAACTCTGAGTTCCTATGGATGCCAATCATTCTAAACTTCAAAGGATAAAGTGAGATACCAAAACTGTTCAGAAGAAAATCTTTTGGGAGAGTACTAGGAGGCGTTTCAATAACCTTCTTACTCAGCTGACCCACTTGTGCCTCCAAATTTCTAATGGAGGATCTTATTTCATTCATGAAACTTAGTGTGGTCTTAGATAGATCAGAGACTATGTTTGCTAAGCTAGAGAGACTCTGCTCAGAATTCTCTGTCTGTTGCTGAGAAGATGATGGGAAAGGTTTGCTATTGCCAAACCTGTTTCTCCCACCATTATTGTTATTGAAGCTTTGTTGAGGCTTCTGTTGATTCTTCCATTAGAAATTTGGGTGATTCCTCCATGAAGAATTGTAGGTGTTTTCATAGGGTTCTCCTATGTAATTCACATCTTCCATTGTAGGATTCTTAGGGTCATAAGCTTCTCCTTCAGAGGAGGTTTCTTTAGCACTGCCAGATGCAGCTTGCAATCCAGTCAGATTCTGAGAAATTATATTGACTTGCTGAGTCAATATTTTGTTCTGAGCCAATATGGCATTCAGGGTATCAATCTCAAAAACTCTTTTCTTCTGAGTTGTCCCATTGTTCACAGGATTTCTTTCAGAAGTATACATGAACTGGTTATTTGTAACCATTTCAATGAGTTCCTGGGCTTCTGCAGGCGTTTTCTTCAGATGAATAGATCTGCCTGCAGAATGGTCCAATGACATCTTGGATAACTCAGATAGACCATCATAGAAGATACCTATGATGCTCTATTCTGAAAGCATGTCAGAGGGCCACCTTCTAATCAATTGCTTGTATCTTTCCCAAGCTTCATAGAGGGATTCACCTTCCTTTTGTTTGAAGGTTTGAACTTCCACTCTAAGCTTACTCATCTTTTGAGGTGGAAAGAATTTAGCTACGAAGGCATTGACTAGCTTTTCCCAAGAGTTCAGGCTGTCTCTAAGTTGTGAGTTCAACCATATACTAGCTCTGTCTCTTACAACAAAAGGGAAAAGCATAAGTCTGTAGACCTCGGGATCAACTCCATTGGTCTTAACAGTGTCACAGATTTGCAAAAATTCAGCCAAGAACTGATGAGGATCTTCCAATGGAAGTCCATGAAACTTGCAATTCTGTTGCATCAAAGAATCTAATTGAAGCTTAAGCTCAAAGTTGTTTGCTCCAATAGCAGGAATAGAGATGCTTCTCCCATAGAAGTCGGGAGTAGGTGCAGTAAAGTCACCAAGCACCTTCCTTGCATTGTTGGCATTATTGTTATTTTCGGCTACCATGTCTTCTTCTTTTTTGAAGATTTCTGTCAGGTCCTCTCCAGAGAGTTGTGCTTTAGCTTCTCTTAGCTTCCTCTTCAGAGTCCTTTCAGGTTCAGGATTAGCTTCAACAAGAATGCCTTTATCTTTGTTCCTACTCATATGAGAGAAAAGAAAACAACGAAAGTATGGAATCCTCTATGTCACAGTATAGAGATTCCTTGATGTGTCAGAGGAAAAGAAGAATAGAAGGATGAGGTAGATAAAGAAGAATTCGAACATATAAAGAGGGGAGAAGGTTCAAATTATTAAGAGAGGAGGAGTATTGGTGATTAAATAGAAAGAGATGAGAGAGGGGATTTTTGAAAATTTTTAGATAAAATAAAATTAGAGTTTAAAAAAATTAGTTACTTAAAAAGATTTTTGAAAAAGTGGTTAGTGATTTTCGAAAATTGTAAGTGAAAAAGTGGTTAGGTGGTTTTGAAAAAGATTTTCAAATAGTAAAAAGATTTGAAAATCAATTTTGAAAAGATAAGAAGTTAGAAAAGATTTTTGAAATAAGAATAAAAGAGATATGATTGAAAAAGATTTGATTTTAAAAAGATATGATTGAAAAGATGTGATTGAAGAAAATTTGATTTTAAAAAGATATGATTGAAAAGATATGGTTGAAAAAGATTTAATTTTTTTAAAATTGATGACTTGACTAACAAGAAATTAAAAGATATGATTCTAAAATTCAAATATTGAACCTTTCTTAACAAGAAAGTAACAAACTTGAAATTTTTGAACCACAACATTAATTGTTAGCAAGGATTTTCGAGAATATTAAAAGAAAAATGAAAAAGATTTGATTTTGAAAGAGATGTGATTGATAAGAGAGGATTTGAAAAAGATAAGATTTTGAAAAATTAATTTTAAAACTTGAAAATTTGAAAAAGATTTGAATTGAAAATAAAACTACCTCCTTGGTGGTATCTTGGCGTTAAACGCCCAGAATGGTATCCATTCTGGCGTTTAATGCCCACTTGTCTACCTTTTTGGGCGTTAAACGCCAGCCAAACGCTAGAATTCCTTCTGCACTGGGCATTTTGAACGCCCAGCTTTTTCTCTATGATTTCTCTACTGTATGTTCTGAATCTTCAATTCTCTCTATTATTGACTTGAAAAGACATAATTTTTGATAATTTTTGAGAAAAGAAAAAAACATGCAAGACACCAAACTTAGAAATTTTCATACTAGAGACACTAACAATTTGAGAATGCATATGAAAAACAATAAAAGAAACAAAATAGAGAATTTAAAGATCAGACAAAGAAAATCATCAAGAACAACTTGAAGATCATGAAGACCACAATGCATGAGTTTTCGAAAAATTTTGTAGGTAAAATTAAAAACATGCAATTGACACCAAACTTAAAATTTGACTCTAGACTCAAACAAGAAACACAAAAATATTTTTGATTTTATGATTTTATAATTTTTTTGTATTTTTTTGAAAATTATTTTGAAAAAGAAAATAAGAAACTCAAAATTTTTAATACGAATTCCAGGAATCATGCAATGTTAGTCTAAAGCTTCAGTCTAAAAAGATTAGACATGGTCAGCCAAGCTTCAGCAAGACATTACATACAACAGCCAAATTGATGGGAATCAACTAGCCCCTGTGATGATAAAAGCATCATCTGAAACTCTAGAATTCGTTCTTAAAAATT
Organism: Arachis stenosperma; assembly: GCF_014773155.1. Taxonomy (NCBI): domain Eukaryota; kingdom Viridiplantae; phylum Streptophyta; class Magnoliopsida; order Fabales; family Fabaceae; genus Arachis; species Arachis stenosperma. Next base: position 50,177,095 of record NC_080377.1, on the reverse strand, counting down.
CTGAAGAACAAAATAAAAAAAAGAAAAATACCTAATCTAAGTAATAAGATAAACCGTCAGTTGTCCAAACTCGAACAATTCCCGGCAACGGCACCAAAAACTTGGTACACGAAATCGTGATACACAACTTCATGCAGCTGACTAGCAAGTGCACTGGGTCGTCCAAGTAATACCTTACGTGAGTAAGGGTCGATCCCACAGAGATTGTCGGCTTGAAGCAAGCTATGGTCATCTTGTAAATCTCAGTCAGGCGGATTCAAATAGTTATGAGGTTTGATAATTAAAAGAACGAAATAGAACATAAAATAGGATAGAAATACTTATGCAATTCATTGGTGGGAATTTCAGAAAAGCGTATGAAGATGCTTTGTTCCCTCTGAGCCTCTGCTTTCCTATTGCCTTCATCCAATCATTCATACTCCTTTCCATGGCAAGCTGTATGTAGGTGGATCACCGTTGTCAATGGCTACCATCCATCCTCTCAGTGAAAATGGTCCTCTACGGTTTCCCACATGGCTAATCAGCTGTCGGTTCTCGATCATGTCGGAATAAGATCCATTGATCCTTTTGCACACTGTCACTGTACCCCACAGTCGCAAGTTTAAAGCTCGTCACAGTCATTGATGAGCGGATAATTTATACGCTTTTTGGCATTGTTTTTAGTATGATTTTAGTAGTTTTAGTTGAGTTCTTAGTATATTTTTATTAGTTTTTAGTCAAAATTCACTTTTCTGGACTTTACTATGAGTTTGTGTGTTTTTCTGTGATTTCAGGTATTTTTTGGCTGAAATTGAGGGATCTGAGCAAAAATCTGATCCAGAGACTCAAAAGGACTGCAGATGCTGTTGGATTCTGACCTCCCTGCACTCGATGTGGATTTTCTGGAGCTACAGAAGCCCAATTGGCGCGCTCTCAACGGCGTTGGAAAGTAGACATCCTGGGCTTTCCAGCAATATATGATAGTCCATACTTTGCCCAAGATTTGATGGCCCAAACCGGCGTTCAAATTCACCTCAAGAAATTCCAGCGTTAAACGCCGGAACTGGCACCTAAATGGGAGTTAAACGCCCAAACTGGCATAAAAGCTGGCGTTTAACTCCAAGAAGAGTCTCTACACGAAAATGCTTCATTGCTCAGCCCAAGCACACCAAGTGGGCCCGGAAGTGGATTTTTATGTCATTTACTCATCTCTGTACACCCTAGGCTACTAGTTCTCTATATATAGGACCTTTTACTATTGTATTTTTCATCTTTGGACATCTAGTTCTTAGATCATTTGGGGGCTGGCCTCATGGCCATGCCTAGACCTTGTTCTTATGTATTTTCAACGGTGGAGTTTCTATACACCATAGATTAAGGTGTGGAGCTCTGCTGTACCTCGAGTATTAATGCAATTACTATTGTTCTTCTATTCAATTCCGCTTGTTCTTTGTCCAAGATATCACTTGTTCTTCAACTTGATGAATGTGATGATCCGTGACACTCATCACCATTCTCACCTATGAACAAGGTGACTGACAACCATTCTTGTTCTACAAGCATACGAGGCTTAGTGAATATCTCTTGGATTCTTTAACCGGAATCTTCGTGGTATAGGCGAGAACTGATGGCGGCATTTAAGAGAATCCGGAAGGTCTAACCTTGTCTGTGGTATTCTGAGTAGGATTCAATGATTGAATGACTGTGACGTGCTTCAAACTCCTAGCAGGCGGGGCGTTAGTGACAGACGCAAAAGGATCGATGGATTTTATTCCGGCCTGACCGAGAACCGACAGCTGATTAGCCTATGCTGTGACAGAGCATCAGGGACGTATTTTCACTGAGAGGATGGGAGGTAGCCACTGACAACGGTGAAACCCTACATGAGCTTGCCATGGAAAGGAGTAAGAAGGATTGGATGAAGACAGTAGGAAAGCAGAGAGACGGAAGGGAAGGCATCTTCATACGCTTGTCTGAAGCTCTCACTAATGATATACATAAGTATCTCTATCTTTATCTTTTATGTTATTTTCGTTCATCACCATATTCATTTGAGTCTGCCTGACTGAGATTTACAAGGTGACCATAGCTTGCTTCATACCACCAATCTCCGTGGGATCGACCCTTACTCGCGTAAGGTATTACTTGGACGACCCAGTGCACTTGCTGGTTAGTTGTGCGAAGTTGTGTTTATGCCATGGTATTGAGCACCAAGTCTTTGGAGCCATTACTAGGGATTGTTTATGTTTTGAAAAGTAGTGATCACAATTTCGTGCACCAAGTTTTTGGCGCCGTTGCCGGGGATTGTTCTTGTGTATGGACAACTGACGGTTCATCTTGTTGCTTAGATTAGGTATTTTTTCTTCAGGGTTCTTAAGAATGAATTCTAGTGTTTCAAGGTGATGTTCTTATCATCACCAAAGCTGATTGATTTTCATCAATTTAGCTCTTGAATGCAATGTCCTGCTGAAGCTTGGCCGGCCATGTCTAATTCCTTTAGACTAAAGCTTTAGACTAACATTGCATGATTCCTGGAATTCTCATTAAGAATTTTGATACCTTTATTTTCCTTTTCACTTAATTTTCGAAAAAGCACAAAAAAATTACAAAATCATAAAATCCAAAAATATTTCTTGTTTGAGTCTAGAGTCTCATCTTAAGTTTAGTGTCAATTGCATGTTTCTGTTCTTATTGCATTCATGCATGTGTCCTCATTGATCTTCAAGATTTCCTTGTTTTGATCTTTGAATTCTATTGACTTGAGTGTTTTGTTATATGCATTTTCATTTTGTTAGTGTCAATGGTATACAAACTGCTAAGTTTGGTGTCTTGCATGCATTGTTATTTGATTTTAGTTGCATTTTGATTATTCCTCATTATTAAAAAAACCCAAAAATATTTTTAATTTGTGTCTTTTTAAGTCAATAATACAAAGAATTGAAGATTCAGAACATACTGCAGAGGAATTACACAGAAAAGCTGAGCATTCAAAAATGCCCAGTGAAGAAGACAGACTGGCGTTTAAACGCCAGCCAGGGTGCCTGGTTGGGCGTTTAACGCCCAAAAGGGTAGTAGTTTGGGCGTTAAACGCCAGAATGTGCACCATTCTGGGCGTTTAACGCCAGGATGGCACAAGGGGGAGGATTTTGTTTTCAAATCATTTTTTTTTCAAGTTTTCAAAATCAAATCTTTTTCAAATCATATCTTTTCAATCAAATGTTTTCAAAATCAATTTCTTTCCTTTTTCAAAGATACTTACTAACAATTAATGATTTGATTGAACATCTCAAGTTTGTTGCCTTTTCTGTTGAGAAAGGTTTAATGTTTGAATCATATCTTTTCTTGTTAGGCAAGTCATTAATTTTTAAAATCAAATCTTTTTAAAATTGTTTTCAAATCATATCTTTTTAAAATTGTTTTCAAATCATATCTTCTCAATCACATCTTTTTAAAACCAATCATATCTTTTTAACCACATCTTTTTCAAAATAGTTTTCAATCAAATCTTTTTGATTTCTAATTTCAAAATCTTTTTCAAAAATCACTTGATTTCTTTTCCACTCTTATTTTCGAAAATCAATTAAGTGTTTTTCAAAATGTTTTCAAAATCTTTCAACTCAATTTTCGAAAATTACTTCCCTTCTTCTCACATCCTTCTATTTTTGGACTAACACTATTCCTTAATGCAAAATTCGAACTCCATCTTCTTTGATAAGTTCGAATTTTCTACCTCTGTCTTCCATTTTTATTTTCCTCTGACACTTCAAGGAATCTCTATACTGTGACATAGAGGATTCCACATTCTCTTGTTCTTTTCTCTTTCATATGAGCAGGAACAAAGACAAAGGCATTCTTGTTGAAGCTGACCCTGAACCTGAAAGGACCTTGAAGCGAAAGCTAAGAGAAGCTAAGGCACAACTCTCTGTAGAGGACCTAACCGAATTCTTCAAAGGAGAAGAAGACATGGCAGCCGAAAACAACAACAATGCCAACAATGCAAGGAAGGTGCTGGGTGACTTTACTGCACCTACTCCCGACTTCTATGGGAGGAGAATCTCTATCCCTGCCATTGGAGCAAACAACTTTGAGCTTAAGCCTCAATTAGTTTCTCTAATGCAACAGAATTGCAAGTTCCATGGACTTCCATTGGAAGATCCTCATCAGTTCTTAGCTGAATTCTTGCAAATCTGTGACACAGTCAAGACTAATGGGGTTGACCCTGAGGTCTACAGACTGATGCTATTCCCTTTTGCTGTAAGAGACAGAGCTAGAATATGGTTGGACTTTCAACCTAAAGAAAGCCTGGACTCTTGGGAAAAGCTAGTCAATGCCTTCTTGGTAAAGTTCTTTCCACCTCAAAAATTGAGTAAGCTTAGAGTGGAAGTCCAAACCTTCAGACAGAAGGATGGTGAATCCCTCTATGAAGCTTGGGAAAGATACAAACAATTGATCAGAAAATGTCCTTCTGACATGCTTTCTGAATGGAGCATCATAGGCATTTTCTATGATGGTCTCTCTGAACTATCCAAGATGTCTTTGGATAGCTCTGCTGGAGGATCTCTTCATTTGAAGAAGACGCCTACAGAAGCTCAAGAGCTAATTGAAATGGTTGCAAATAACCAATTCATGTACACTTCTGAAAGGAATCCTGTGAACAATGGGACCAATCAGAAGAAAGGAGTTCTTGAGATTGATACTCTGAATGCCATATTGGCTCAGAATAAAATATTGACTCAACAAGTCAATTTGATTTCTCAAAGTCTGTCTGGAATGCAAAATGCACCAAGCAGTACTAAGGATGCTTCATCTGAAGAAGAAGCTTATGATCCTGAGAACCTTTCAATGGAAGAGGTGAATTACCTAGGAGAACCCTATGGAAACACCTATAATTCTTCATGGAGAAATCACCCAAATTTCTCATGGAAGAATCAAGAGAGACCTCAACAAGGTTTCAACAATAATGGTGGAAGAAACAGGTTTAGCAATGGCAAGCCTTTTCCATCATCTTCTCGGCAACAGACAGAGAATTCTAAGCAGAACCCCTCTGATTTAGCAACCATGGTCTCTGATCTAATCAAAACCACTCAAAGTTTCATGACTGAAACAAGGTCCTCCATCAGGAATTTGGAGGCACAAGTGGGACAGCTGAGCAAGAAAATTACTGAACTCCCTCCAAGTACTCTTCCAAGCAATACAGAAGAAAATCCAAAAGGAGAGTGCAAAGCCATAACCATGGCCGAATTTGGAGAGGAAAGAGAGGAGGTGGACGCCACTGAGGAAGGCCTCAATGGGCGTGCATCAACCTCCTCTGAGTTCCCCAATGAGGAACCATGGGAATCTGAGGCTCAAAATGAGACCATAGAGATTCCATTGGACTTACTTCTGCCTTTCATGAGATCTGATGAGTATTCCTCCTCTGAAGAGGATGAGTATGTCACTGAAGAGCAAGTTGCTAAATACCTTGGAGCAATCATGAAGCTAAATGACAAGTTGTTTGGAAATGAGACTTGGGAGAATGAACCTCCTTTGCTCACCAAAGAACTGGATAACTTGTCTAGGCAGAAATTACCTCAAAAGAGACAAGATCCTGGGAAGTTTTCCATACCTTGTACCATAGGCACCATGACCTCCAAGAAGGCTCTGTGTGACTTAGGGTCAAGTGTAAACCTCATGCCTCTCTCTGTAATGGAGAAGCTAGGGATCTTTGAGGTACAAGCTGCAAGAATTTCACTAGAGATGGCAGACAACTCAAGAAAACAAGCTCATGGACTTGTAGAGAATGTTTTGGTAAAAGTTGAAGACCATTACATCCCTACTGATTTCATAGTCCTAGAGACTGGGAAGTGCATGGATGAGTCCATCATCCTTGGCAGACCCTTCCTAGCCACAACAAAGGCTGTGATTGATGTTGATGGAGGTGAACTGATCATTCAAGTGAATGAAGAATCCTTTGTGTTTAAGGCTCAAGGATACCCCTCTGTCATCATGGAGAAGAAGCATGAAGAGCTTCTCTCAAATCAGAGACAACAGAGCCCCCACAGTCAAACTCTAAGTTTGGTGTTGGGAGGCCACAACCAAACTCTAAGTTTGGTGTTGAACCCCCACATTCAAACTCTAAGTTTGGTGTTGGGAGGTTCCAACATTGCTCTGAGTATCTGTGAGGCTCCATGAGAGCCCTCTGTCAAGCTACTGACATTAAAGAAGCGCTTGTTGGGAGGCAACCCAATGATTATATTTTATATATTTTCTTTTGTTATTTTATGTTTTTTGTAGGTTGATGATCATAAGAAGTCACAAAATCAATTGAAAAAGCAAAAACAGAATGAAAAACAGGAAGAAAAACAGCACACCCTGGAGGAAGAACCCACTGGCGTTTAAACGCCAGTGAGGCTAGCAGTTGGGCGTTTAACGCCCAGTCTGGCACCATTCTGGGCGTTTAACGCCAGAAAGGAGCACCAGACTGGCGTTAAACGCCAGGAAAGGGCAAGAACCTGGTGTTAAACGCCAGAAATGGGCACCAGCCCGGCGTTTAACGCCAGAATTGGCTCAAAACGTGATTTTGATTGCCATTTGGTGCAGGGATGACTTTTCCTTGACACCTCAGGATCTGTGGACCCCACAGGATCCCCACCAACCCCACCACTCTCTCTCTTCTTCTTCACCCATTCACCAATCACCTCAACATCTCTTTCTCTTCACCACTCACATCCATCCTTCATAAGCATCACTCCCCCACTCCTTGGCCGAATACATAAGCCACTACCTTCTTCCTCATTTCTTCTTCTTCTACTCTCTTCTTTCTTCTTTTGCTCGAGGACGAGCAAACCTTTTAAGTTTGGTGTGGTAAAAGCATTGCTTTTTGTTTTTCCATAACCATATATGGCGTCCAAGGCCGGAGAAACCTCTAGAAAGAGGAAAGGGAAGGCAAAAGCTTCCACCTCCGAGTCATGGGAGATGGAGAGATTCATCTCAAGGGTGCATCAAGACCACTTCTATGAAGTTGTGGCCATGAAGAAGGGTCAACTCTGATCAAAAGGTTGGACCAAGTCCTCATAGATATCTGTGAAGAGGACGCCCAATGGAAGAGAAATTCAAGAGGGAAGCCGGTTCAACTGAGAAGGCATGACCTCAAGCCCATCACTAAGAAAAGAATGGAGCAAACAAGAGATCCTCCTCCTCAAAGAATCATGAGAGAGGAGCAACAAAGACAAGGAAGAGACATTGAGGAGTTCAAGCACTCCATAGGATCTTCAAGAGGAAGAACAAGCCGCCATCACTAAGGTGGACCCGTTCTTTAATCTCCTTGTTCTTTATTTTTCTGTTTTTCGAAAATTATGCTTTATGTTTATCCATGTTTGTGTCTTATGATCATTAGTATCTTAGTGTCTATGCCTTAAAGTTATGAATGTCCTATGAAATCCATCACCTTTCTTAAAAGAAAACTGTTTTTATTACAAAAGAACAAGAAGTACAGGATTTCGAATTCATCCTTAAAACTAGCTTAATTAGTTTGATGTGGTGACAATACTTTTTGTTTTCTGAATGTATGCTTGAACAGTGCATATGTCTTTTGAATTTGTTATTCATGAATGTTAAAATTGTTGGCTCTTGAAAGAATGATGAAAAAGGAGACATGTTACTGAGGATCTGAAAAATCATAAAAATGATTCTTGAAGCAAGAAAAAGCAATGAATACAAAAAAAAAAGAGAAAAAAAAAAGAAAAAAGAAGGAGAAAAACGAAAAAAAAAGGAGAAAGAGAAAAAGAAAGAAAAAGAAAGGAATAAAGTTGTGATCCAAGGCAAAAAGAGTGTGCTTAAGAACCCTGGACACCTCTAATTGGGGACTCTAGCAAAGCTGAGTCACAATCTGAAAAGGTTCACCCAATTATGTGTCTGTGGCATGTATGTATCCGGTGGTAATATTGGAAGACAAAGTGCTTTGGGCCACGGCCAAGACTCATAAAGTAGCTGTGTTCAAGAATCATCATACTTAACTAAGAGAATCAATAACACTATCTGGATTCTGAGTTCCTAAAGAAGCCAATCATTCTGAACCTCAGAGGATAAAGTGAGATGCCAAAACTGTTTGGAGGCAAAAAGCTACTAGTCCCGCTCATCTAATTTGGAGCTAAGTTTCATTGATAATTTGGAGTCTATAGTATATTCTCTTCTTTTTATCTTATTTGATTTTCAGTTGCTTGGGGACAAGCAACAATTTAAGTTTGGTGTTGTGATGAGCGGATAATTTATACGCTTTTTGGCATTGTTTTTAGTATGATTTTAGTAGTTTTAGTTGAGTTCTTAGTATATTTTTATTAGTTTTTAGTCAAAATTCACTTTTCTGGACTTTACTATGAGTTTGTGTGTTTTTCTGTGATTTCAGGTATTTTCTGGCTGAAATTGAGGGATCTGAGCAAAAATCTGATCCAGAGACTCAAAAGGACTGCAGATGCTGTTGGATTCTGACCTCCCTGCACTCGAAGTGGATTTTCTGGAGCTACAGAAGCCCAATTGGCGCGCTCTCAACGGCGTTGGAAAGTAGACATCCTGGGCTTTCCAGCAATATATGATAGTCCATACTTTGCCCAAGATTTGATGGCCCAAACCGGCGTTCAAATTCACCTCAAGAAATTCCAGCGTTAAACGCCGGAACTGGCACCTAAATGGGAGTTAAACGCCCAAACTGGCATAAAAGCTGGCGTTTAACTCCAAGAAGAGTCTCTACACGAAAATGCTTCATTGCTCAGCCCAAGCACACACCAAGTGGGCCCGGAAGTGGATTTTTATGTCATTTACTCATCTCTGTACACCCTAGGCTACTAGTTCTCTATATATAGGACATTTTACTATTGTATTTTTCATCTTTGGACATCTAGTTCTTAGATCATTTGGGGGCTGGCCTCATGGCCATGCCTAGACCTTGTTCTTATGTATTTTCAACGGTGGAGTTTCTACACACCATAGATTAAGGTGTGGAGCTCTGCTGTACCTCGAGTATTAATGCAATTACTATTGTTCTTCTATTCAATTCCGCTTGTTCTTTGTCCAAGATATCACTTGTTCTTCAACTTGATGAATGTGATGATCCGTGACACTCATCACCATTCTCACCTATGAACAGGTGACTGACAACATTCTTGTTCTACAAGCATACGAGGCTTAGTGAATATCTCTTGGATTCTTTAACCGGAATCTTCGTGGTATAGGCGAGAACTGATGGCGGCATTCAAGAGAATCCGGAAGGTCTAACCTTGTCTGTGGTATTCTGAGTAGGATTCAATGATTGAATGACTGTGACGTGCTTCAAACTCCTAGCAGGCGGGGCGTTAGTGACAGATGCAAAAGGATCGATGGATTTTATTCCGGCCTGACCGAGAACCGACAGCTGATTAGCCTATGCTGTGACAGAGCATCAGGGACGTATTTTCACTGAGAGGATGGGAGGTAGCCACTGACAACGGTGAAACCCTACATGAGCTTGCCATGGAAAGGAGTAAGAAGGATGGATGAAGACAGTAGGAAAGCAGAGAGACGGAAGGGAAGGCATCTTCATACGCTTGTCTGAAGCTCTCACTAATGATATACATAAGTATCTCTATCTTTATCTTTTATGTTATTTTCGTTCATCACCATATTCATTTGAGTCTGCCTGACTGAGATTTACAAGGTGACCATAGCTTGCTTCATACCACCAATCTCCGTGGGATCGACCCTTACTCGCGTAAGGTATTACTTGGACGACCCAGTGCACTTGCTGGTTAGTTGTGCGAAGTTGTGTTTATGCCATGGTATTGAGCACCAAGTCTTTGGAGCCATTACTAGGGATTGTTTATGTTTTGAAAAGTAGTGATCACAATTTCGTGCACCAGTCATCCCATCCCAGATCCTACTCGGAATACCACAGTCAAGGTTTAGACTTTCCGGTCTCAAGAATGCTACCCATTTGATTCTAGCTTATACCACGAAGACTCTGATTGCATGGAATGGAAGCTCTGTTGTCAGGAGAGGTAACCATGCATTGTGAACAAGGAGGCCAAGAGATACACACTCAAGCTCTCGCAGATAGAACGGAAGTGGTTGTCAGGGACGCGCTCATAAGGGAGGATGATGATGAGTGTCACGGATCATCACATCCATCAGATTGAAGTACGAGTGAATATCTTAGAACAAGAATAAGCTTGAATTGAATAGAAGAACAGTAGTACTTTGCATTAATTCATGAGGAATAGCAGGGCTCCACACCTTAATCTATGGTGTGTAAAAACTTCACCGTTAAAAATACATAAGAACAAGGTCTAGGCATGGCCATTCCTCCCAAATATCATGAAACAAACAAAAAAGGGTTCAAAGACCTGATCCCAAGATCAAAGATGATCAAAAGATGAAAATACAATAGTAAAAGGTCCTATTTATAGAGAACTAGTAACCTAGGGTTTACAGAAATAAGTAAATGATGCAGAAATCTACTTCCGGAGCCCACTTGGTGTGTGCTTGGGCTGAGCATTGAAGCTTACTCGTGCGTAGGATTTTCATGGAGTTAAACGCCAGCTCTGGTGCCAGTTTAGGCGTTTAACTCCAATTCTGGTGCCAGTTTGGGCGTTCTACGCCAGAATTTTTATGCTGACTTGGAACGCCAGTTTGGGACATCAAATCTCGGGCAAAGTATGAACTATTATACATTGTTGGAAATCGCAAGATGTCTACTTTCCAACGCAGTTGAAAGCGCGCCAATTCGGCTTCTGTAGCTCTAGAAAATTTATTTCGGGTGCAGGGAGGTCAGAATCCAATATCATCTGGAGTCATTTTTCAGCCCCTGAATCAAATTTTTGCTCAGGTCCCTCAATTTCAGCCAGAAAATACCTGAAATCATAGAAAAATACACAAACTCATAGTAAAGTCCAGAAATGTAATTTTTGCATAAAAACTAATAATTATATAACTAAAAACTAACTAAATCATACTAAAAACTACCTAAAAATAATGCCAAAAAGCGTATAAATTATCCGCTCATCAGAATCCTGCAATGGAAGAGGTGAATTACATGGGAGAATCCTATGGAAACACCTATAATCCTTCATGGAGGAATCATCCAAATTTCTCATGGAAGGATCAACAGAAGCCTCAACAAGGCTTCAACAACAATAATGGTGGGAGAAATAGGTTTGGCAATAGCAAGCCTTATCCATCATCTTCTCAGTAATAGACAGAGAATTATGAGCAGAGCCTCTCTGGCTTAGAAAACATATTCTCTGATCTATCTAAGACCACTCTCAGTTTCATGAATGAAACAAGGTCCTCCATCAGAAATTTGGAGGCTCAAGTGGGTCAGCTGAGTAAATGAGTCACTGAAACTCCTCCTAGTACTCTCCCAAGCAATACAGAAGAAAATCCCAAAAGAGAGTGCAAGGCCGTAACAATAACCACAATGGCCGAACCTGGAGAGAGTGAAAAGGCAGTGATTCCTAGTGAGGAAGACCTCAAGGGACGTCCACTGACCAATAAAGAGTTCCCTATTGAGGAACCAAAGGAATCTGAGGCTCACACAGAGACCCTAGAGATTCCACTGAACCTACTATTGTCATTTATGAGCTCTGATGAGTATTCTTCCTCCGAAGAGGACAAAGACACTGTTGAAGAGCAAGTTGCTCAGTATCTAGGAGCAATCATGAAGCTGAATGCCGAGTTATTTGGTAAAGAGACTTGGGAGGATGAACCTCCATTACTCATCAATGAACTGAATACATGGATTCAGCAGACATTACCTCAAAAGAAACCGGGTCCTGAAAAGTTCTTAATACCTTGCACCATAGGCACCATGAACTTTGAAAAGGTTCTGTGTGATCTAGGGTCAGGTATCAACCTCATGCCACTCTCTGTAATGGAGAAACTAGGGATCTTTGAAGTATAAGCTGCAAGAATCTCACTAGAGATGGCAGACAAATCAATGAAACAGGCTTATGGACTTGTAGAGGATGTCTTAGTGAAGGTTAAAGGCCTTTACGTCCCTGCTGAATTTATAATTCTAGACACTGGGAAGGATTAGGATGAATCCATCATCCTTGGAAGACCCTTCCTAGCCACAGTAAGGGCTGTGATTGATGTGGACAGAGGAGAGTTAGTCCATCAATTGAATGAGGACTACCTTGTGTTTAAGACTCAAGGATCTTCTTCTGTAAACATGGAGAAGAAGCATGAAAAGCTTCTCTCAATATAGAGTCAGACAGAGCCCCCACACTCAACTTCTAAGTTTGGTGTTGGGAGGCCACAATCATGCTCTAAGCATCTGTGAAGCTTTGTAAGAGCTTCCTGTCAAGCTATTGACATTAAAGAAGTGCTTATTGGGAGGCAACCCAATTTTATTTATCTATATTAATTAGTTTTTCATTTTATTTTCCATTGTTATTATATGTTTTCTTTAGGTTGATGAGCATGTGAAGTCACAAAAACAACTACAGAATTAAAGCGGAATAAAAAAAGCATAAAAAATAGTACACCTTGGAGGACGAGCTTACTGGTGTTTAAACGCCAGTAAGGATAGCAAAATGGGCGTTTAACGCCCAGTCTGGCAGTATTCTGGGCATTAAATGCCAGAAATGGCAGCCAGACTAGCGTTTAACGCTAGAAAAGGGTGTCTGGTATATGGCTAGCATGAAACGCCAGTAAGGATAGCAGAATGGGCATTTAACGCCCAGTCTGGCAGCATTCTGGGCGTTAAACGCCAGAAATGGCAGCCAGACTGGCGTTTAACGCCATGAAAGGCAGCAGAGTTGGTGTTAAACGCCAGAAAATGGCACCTAGAGGGCGTTTAAATGCCAGAAAGGTGCAGGGACCAGAATTCCTTGACACCTCAGGATCTGTGGACCCCACAAGATCCCCACCTACCCCAACTCTTTTTCTCTCATTTCACACCTTTCCATAACACTCTTCCTCAAAATAACCTACACCAATCACCTCCATTTCTCCTTCAAAACCATCATACAACCCACATACCCCTACCTATTCAAATTGAAACCATCTCCCTCCCAACCCAACCCCTGTTACACGAATTACCTCTCCACTCCACTCCTATATAAGCCCCTCATCACTCCTTCATTTTCACACATTACAACCACCTAAACCCCCTTGGCCGAACCATTCACATACCTCCATCTCTTCCATCTCTTCTTCCTCTAATTCTTTCTTTCTTCTTTTGCTCGAGGATGAGCAAACCTTTTAAGTTTGGTGTGGAAAAAAAAGCTCTGCTTTTTATTTTTCCATAACCATTAATGGCACCTAAGGCCGGAGAAACCTCTAAGAAGAAGAAAGGGAAGGAAGTTGCTTCCAACTCCGAATCATGAGAGATGGAGAGATTCATCTCAAAAGCCCATCACTAGAAAGAGGATGGAGCAAACAAGAGAGCCCACTCATGGACCATAACAAGAGCATGAAGAAGTCCCTCTTCAGGAAATCCCTAAGATACCTCAAGGGATGCATTTTCCTCCACACAACTACTATGAGCAACTCAACATCTCTTTAGGAGATTTGAGTTCCAATATGGAGCAACTAAGGATGGAGCACCAAGAGCACTCCATTATCCTCCATGAAATTAGAAAGGACCAAAGAGCCATGAGGGAAAAACAACAAAGGCAAGGAAGAGACATTGAGGAGCTTAAGCACTCCATAGGATCTTTAAGAGGAAGAACTAGCCGCCATCACTAAGGTGGACCCGTTCTTTAATTTCCTTGTTATTTGTTTTTCTGTTTTTCATTTCTTGTGCTTTATGTTTTGTCTATGTTTGTGTCTTTATTACATGATCATTAGTGTCTAGTGTCTATGTCTTGAAGCTATGAATGTCCCATGAATCCTTCACCTTTCTTAAATGAAAAATATTTCTAATTGCAAAAAGAACAAGAAGTACATGAATTTTGAATTCTATCTTGAAATTAGTTTAATTATTTTGATGTGGTGGCAATACTTTTATTTTCTGAATAAATGCGTGAACAGGGCATATTTTTGACAGTGAAGTTTATGAATGTTAAATTTGTTGGCTCTTAAAAGAATGATGAAAAGAGAAAAATGTTATTGATAATCTGAAAAATCATAAAATTGATTCTTGAAGCAAGAAAAAGCAGTGAAAAACACATAGCTTGCGAAAAAAAAGGGGGCAAAAAAAAAAAAAAGCCAGTAACCCTTTAAACTAAAAGGCAAGGATAAAGATGATCTAAGGCTTTGAGCATCAGTGGATAGGAGGGCCCAAAGGAATAAAATACTGGCCTAAGCGGCTAAATCAAGTTGTCCCTAACCATGTGCTTGTGTCATGAAGGTCCAAGTGAAAAGTTTGAGACTGAGTGGTTAAAGTCATTATGCAAAACAAAAAGAGTGTGCTTAAGAACTCTGGACACCTCTAATTGGGGACTCTAGCAAAGCTGAGTCACAATCTGAAAAGGTTCACCCAGTTATGTGTTTGTGGCATTTATGTATCCAATGGTAATACTGGAAAACAAGATGCTTAGGGTCACAGCCAAGACTCATAAGTAGCTGTGTTCAAGATTCAACATACTGAACTAGGAGAATCAATAACACTATCTTAATTCTGAGTTCCTATAGATGCCAATCATTCTGAATTTCAAAGGATAAAGTGAGATGCCAAAACTGTTCAGAAGCAAAAAGCTACTAGTCCCGCTCATCTAAGTGGAACTAAGCTTCATTGATATTTTGGAATTTATTGTATATTCTCTTATTTTTATCCTATTTTGTTTTCAGTTGCTTGGGGACAAGCAACAATTTAAGTTTGGTGTTGTGATGAGCGGATAATTTATACGCTTTTTGGCATTGTTTTTAGGTAGTTTCTAGTATATTTTAGTTACTTTTTAGTATATTTTTGTTAGTTTTTATGCAAAATTCACATTTCTGGACTTTACTATGAGTTTGTGTGTTTTTCTGTGATTTCAGGTATTTTCTGGCTGAAATTGATGGACCTGAGCAAAAATCTGATTCAGAGGCTGAGAGAGGACTGCATATGCTGTTGGATTCTGACTTCCCTGCACTCGAAGTGGATTTTTTTGAGCTACAGAAGCCCAATTGGCGCGCTCTGAATTGCGTTGGAAAGTGGACATCTTGGGCTTTCCAGCAATGTATAATAGTCCATACTTTGCCCGATATTTGATGGCCCAAACTGGCGTCCAAACGCCAACCAGAGACCCTTTTCTGGCGTAAAACACCAGAACTGGCACCAAAGTTGGAGTTAAACGCTCAAACTGGCACTCAAGCTCAGCCCAAGCACACACCAAGTGGGCCCCGAAAGTGGATTTCTGCACTATCTACTCATTTTCTGTAAACCTAGCTTACTAGTTTAGTATAAATAGCACTTTTTACTATTGTATTAGGGTCTTTGATGATTAGATTTTTGACGGTTTAGAATTTCACTAACGAAATCTCGTTGTAAAGTATAGTCTCTAAACCAACAATAATCTTTTCATACAAAAATTTGTTTGTCACAAGTACAAATCCCTAAAATCTATAAACCAAAGTATTTAAACCTCGGGTCGTCTCTCAAAGGACTTGCAGGGTAGTGTTCTTGTTATTGGTTCTGAACTTGTTTATTTTAGGGTTTTAGATGAGAAATATGAAAAGTAAATGGTAATGAAATTTTATTAACAAAATGGTCTTGGCAAAGGTTGGTTGTCAAGGACCTATATCATTATCACTAACCACAATTATGGTAGTTGCAAGGATCAATCTCACTAAGTCATCCTCTAACTAATAGCAAAGGAAAGTCAAGTGAGTTATATCAATCCAAGTCAACAAATCCTAGCTTTCCACTAATTGAATTAATGAAGGCTAGAGTCAATGGCTATCAACTATCAATCACTTGGATATTAGTAACTCAAGAGTTCCTAAGTTATCTTCCCAAGCCAAGAACATAAAATTCTACTCTAACATCCTCTCAAGCATTTCATTAAACACTTGGAAGGTACAAAAGTAAAGTATAGTAAATCACAACAAGAAATATTTCTAGCAATAATTGAATACAAAGAATTAACAACAACAATCAAGAAAATCACAATTATCATGAATAACCTCAAATTGCATTATTGAAAGAAAACAAAAGAACAAAGATATATCCACAACAAAGTAAAGAATTAGAAGGATTAAAGTACAAAACTAGAGAGAGGAAGAGGTAAGGAGTAAGAATTGATAAAGGAAAAGTAAATCAAAGCATGAATTAAACCTAGATTTAAGAGGAGAGATTAACCTAAACCTAATCCTAATTCTAGAGAGAAGTGAGAGCTTCTCTCTCTAGAAACTACTTCTAAACTAAAGATATCTTTCCCTTCAATCCTTGGTCCTTTAAAGCACTTTGGCGCCAAAATTGGTTGTAACTAGGCCCCACAGCTTCCCAGAAATCGCTGGGCACATTTTCTGTTTAAAACTCACGTGCAGCCTTCGGCGCGGACGCGCATGGTACACGTACACGTCCCTGGTCAAATTTGCAAGATGCGCGTGAGTGCCTTGTGCACGTGCGCGTCCTTGGCCGAGATAAAGTCTTTGGCTTTTTATGCTTCTCTCCACTTGCATGCTTCATTCCTTGCTCATTTGATCTATGCTTAGCCTATTTTAACCTGAGATTACTAGCAAACACATCAAGGCATCTTATGGAATCAAGGATGAATTGAAATTACCAAATTGGAGGCTTAAAAAACATGTTTTTACATTCAAGCACAAATACGGGAGAGATCACAAAACTATGCTAATTCATTGGTTAAATGTGAGAAAAGGTTATCAAAATGCTCTAAATTCAACACAAGATAAACCCTAAAAACGGGGTTTATCAACCTCCCCACACTTAAACCTTAGCATGTCCTCATGCTAAAATAAGAAGGAACTAAGGGGTATGACATTTATTAAATGCAACTAAGCTACATGCAATCTATCTAAATGCAACTACCTAAAGTGAATGAAAATGCTTGGTCAAAACAAATCAATTTCCAAGGGATCATATACAAGCACAAGAGCTAGAGCAATAGGAACCAAGTCCAAACCAGAATTGCATTGGATTATCAAAAGAATTATAAACTTGCATGAATATAAGTGATAATGGTGAAAACATGTAATTGAGCTATGGAACCCTCACCGGATGTATATCCGGTCTTTTCACTCAAGTGTTTAAGGGTTAATTCACTCAATTCTCTACTAATCATGTTTCTCCAAAATTTGATCTTCTTCTAACAATCAACACTTAATCCATGCATGCATACATTCATCATGAGGTCTTTCATAGGTTGTAATGGGGCTAGGGTCAAGGTAGGATCATATGTGGATAACTGGACTAGAATTTGGACCTTTGATGAGCTTAAACTTTCCCACCTAACCTATATAATGACCTATATAATTGAATTCTAACCTAACTACCCATCTTTCACTTTTCCACATACTCATGCATTTTCTTTTCATTTCACAACACTTATGCGTTGATCTTTTATTGAGCTTTGCTTTGGGGCATTTTGTCCCCTTTTTATTGCTTTTCTTCTTTTTTCTTTTTCTTTTTTTCTTTTTCTTTTGTTTTTCTCATCATTTTTTTTCTTTCAAGAATATTAATGCATAAAGTCTTACACTTAATCAATACATGAGTATGTACCCAATTCCTAAATATAAAAATACAAAACATCCCCTTTATCCCAACCAATGTTCCCAATCCTCACTAATCTTGAAAATGAGCACTCTCGCTAGCCTAAGCTAATCGAAGATCCAAATAGGACATTTATTGTTTTTCGCTTTGGGGCTTGTAATGTTCTAAATTGAGAAACAAGTGGGTTAAACGTAGGCTCAAAATTGGCTAACAAAGGTTGATAAAAGGTAAGGCTATTTGGTTAAGTGAGCTAATGAAATCATGGCCTCAATCATATAAATGCATGAATACAAGGAGTAATTGGACATATAGAATTAGGCAAACAAAGGATCACAATCATAGAAAGAGAACAATTGCACACAAGAAGGGAAATAAATGGTTATAAAGTGTAACCACATCAATAGGCTCAAGACTCACTTGCTTGTGTTCTTAGCTCAAAACATGCTTCACAAAATATAGATAATTCAATCAAGTTCCATAAAATTTTTCCAATCAATTGGGGTAGTGCCCTATAGTTAAATTCCTTGGAAAATCTCAATATTTGACTAAGCATTGTTGTGATTGACAAATTCTAAAAATTTCCTAGTTTACCCTTTTCTTTTTTTTTCAATCAAAAACAATTTTCTTATGCAAAAAGGGTAACTAAGTTTTAACAACTGCAAAACAATTTCTAATCATGAACACAAGCTAAAAAGAATAACTATATAAAGAAAAATCCAACTAAAAAAAGTATGAAATCTAGTATCCAAAATATCTAATAGTCCAAAATGTGCAACAACTAAGGTAAAAGTATCAAAAATAAACCAAAATGAAAAATATATACAATAGTGCGCAAAATAAGATAACTAGGTAGCATAACTAGGAAATAGCCAAAATGTTCATCAGTCCTCTAATGGTGCCACTGGCAACCTCCCCACACTTAATATCAAGCATCGTCCCCGATGCTAAACCTGAGGATTAGGGAGAGGTACACTGGTAGGCTCTGGCTCTGGCTGAGGCTGTGGTACTGGCTGCTGAGTCTCTGTAGTCTCTGTAGTGATATGTGTCTCTGGTGGTGCATCCTGTTGAGCCGGCTCCTCAACATCCTCCTCCTCCTGATCATGCTCATCAAAGGCTGGAGAATCTGGGAGTGGAGGTAGCTCAATACCCTGTGAGATAAACACCTGGTCAATCCAATCCAGGCGACGCATGAGCTGGCGCTTGCTGCGCTCCATGAACCGGAAAAGACGCTGAACCAGTAGGTATGTCAGCTCAGGTGCTGGCGGTGGTGGCACATGGGCTGCGGCTGAAGAAGGGGCTGTAGAGGAGGATGGAGGTGCTGCTGTGGAAGGTGAAGGTCTAGCTGCCTCCACAACTGTTCTAGCCCGAGAACGGCATCTAGCCGGGGGCTTCTCATGCACCCAACCACCCCAAGGAATAGTAACTTCCTTGTCATCGTCATCTGGGAGTGGTGGTGTCATATCATCATCCTGCCAAGGAACCTCGGCTAGTGCAGCCATGCTGGTGACTAGTGTAGGGAACGGGAGTAGGCCACGAATGTGTGCTCGCCACATGCTCTGTCGGATCAATTGGGGAAAATATACCTCCTTGCCCTCCATGACGCAGCCAATCAGAAGTAACATCTCCATGGGGATCTCAAAAAAGTGAGTGGTGGGCAGGACATAGTGGGCGAATATCATCTGCCAAGTCTTAGCCTCTCTAGTCAAATGAGTGAAAAGCATCCCTTTGGGCTTTGTGTTACCTGAATCCATTACCCATGGAGCATCTGATGTGGCAATCACGCGCTTAAGTGCCTCATAGTCAAAAGTCATACAGTTGATAGCTGTCTCTACCTGCTGATAAGCGCAGGTGCCATCAGTAAGGTGTCGGCACTGCAATGCCTTGTGAATAGCAGCCTCAGTAATCATAATCTCTCTACCCCTCATCTGTACTGAATCAAAAGTGGCACGGAAGAAGTTGCAATAGAACTCCTTGACCCATGAGATTTTTATGTTTCCCAGATCCCATCAACAAAGTCCAAACCCAACTCTAGAATGTGACTGTTGATGGCGCGTCTCACATCATTGGGGAGGACTAGTCTCTTTTCAATGTTCAAGTTCTTCTTCCGATACCTGGGAAGGCGAAGCTCACAATAAAGGTTGGGAAATTTGGTTGGGTCAGTGGAAGGTAGCAACTGGTTTTCCTTATCCGTTTCACTCAGCGGATTCTTAGCATAATTGGTATAGGGAGAAGGAGTAGAAGTCTTAGAGTGTTTCCTCTTCTTGGAAGTAGTGGCTATGGCTTTCCCTTTGTCTGACATCCTAAAAATTATAATAGAATAGAGTATAAGCAATTAAGCAAGTAGCACGAAGCAAGTAAAACATGTTCAGGATGTAAGATGAATGATAAATAGGCAAATGGTGAACTAAAACAGAAAACATGGTGTTCATACCCTGACCGAGCTCTCCAAACTCGGTAAAGCTGATAGAAGGCCCGACCTCGACCCAAGGCCCACGTTCGAGGTCGGACCTCGGACAAACAGGCCAAAGAAAGGCCCATCAGAAGGAACTAAGCCCAAAACCTAAAGGCCGAAAGGGCCTGGGAAAGGCGGTTCCGCAAAGATAGAGATGAATCTCCCAAAAGATAAGATAAGATAAGAATATCTTATCCAGGGATGATCGCAGCCAACTACTATAAATACACTGGAGCACCCAGGTATAAGGCATACTCTAATTCTACTTGATATCTGCTTGGACCCATGCTAACTTAAGCATCGGAGTGTCATTGCAGGTATAACCCCCCGCCGTTCAGCACAACCAGCTCGGGTCACAGACCCCCCACCTCGGGCCTTGCCAGAAGACCGAGCTACACGTTTCAGGTAACCCTCGGAACATTGGCGCCGTTGCCGGGGACCTGGAAGTCATCCCTTTACCATGGCGGACGACCCTCCCAACAATAACCACGCTACATCAGAACAAGAAGAGGAAGTTGACACCGGAGAACGGCCGGACAGCCCTCTATCACCACGCACTCCAGGAGGAAACAAACAGAATCGCCCAAAGACATCACCCCCAGACAAAGATCCACAAAATCCCGAAAGAGAAAAAGTTCGGAGATTCTGGAAACAGTTCGGGCACAACAAAGCCGGCTGAGACAACTCGAAGAGGACGTAAAGAAGCAGAAGGAAACTGAACAGGATCTGAGAAGGGAAGCCCGCAAACGCAGAGAATTGGAAGAAAAACTGCGGAAGATAGAGGCCAACCTAAAAGATCGGACGGAACACGGCACCACTCCCGAAAGCAACCATGATCCCTTCACACAAGAGATCATGAAAGAGAAGGTACCGCGAAACTTCAAACCACCAGATATGGACCTCTACGACGGCACCACCGATCCAAGTCATCACCTCAGCAATTTCAGAAGCAGAATGTACTTAGTCGACGCCTCCGACGCGATTCGATGCAAAGCCTTCCCCACCACTCTCACTAAGTCAGCCATGAAGTGGTTCGACAACCTGCCACCAGGATCAATCTCCAGCTTTGAAGACCTGACCAAAAAATTCTTAACAAGGTTCTCTATTCAAAAGGACAAGGCAAAACATGCCCCCAGCCTACTCGGGATCAAACAAGGCAACCAAGAAACTCTCAGAGAGTACATGGAGCGATTCAACAAGGCCTGCCTGGACATACAACACTTGCCCACGGAAGCAGCCATCATGGGACTAGCAAACGGCCTAAAAGAAGGACCGTTTAGCCAATCCCTATCCAAAAGATACCCGACCTCCTTATACGAAGTACAAGAACGGGCAGGAAAGTATATCAACATGGAAGAAACCTCCCAGCTGAGAGACTCCTCCAGGAAGGAGTCAACCTACCCCCCGAGATCGAGATCGGGAACAGAAAAAGAAAGAAGAATCCAACTCGGACAAGCCACGAAAATACCACAGCTACACTCCCCTCCGAGTCTCCCTGGTAGACGTCTACAGAGAAGTATGCCACACCGAGAAGATCCCACCACCCAAACCTCTGAAGCACAAGAGAGCAGGAAGAGATCGGTCCGAGTACTGCGAATATCACAGACTCTACGGCCACTCTACTAACGACTGCCACGACTTAAAAAATGTTATAGAAAAGCTAGCCAGAGAGGGAAAACTCGACAGATACATAGCTGAGAAAGGAGAAGAAACCAGAAAGAGAAGACGGGGAGATAACGAAGATCGGACCGAGCAAACACGAACCCCGCGAACTCCTGAAAGGCACATACACATGATAAACGGAGGTTTCGCAGGGGGAGGGACATCCAAATCCTCACGGAAGAGACACCTCAAAGAAGTCTACCATGTCCGAGAAGACAGCCCCTTACCCGAGTTACCTACTATCTCATTTACCCGAGAAGATGCTCTTGGAATAATACCCGGACACGACGACCCTATGGTGATCACCATCATCCTAGCCAACGCCAACTTACATCGAACCCTGATCGACCAAGGAAGCTCAGCAGATATCCTGTTCAAAGCAGCCTTCGACAAGCTCGGACTCGAAGAAAAAGAGCTAAAAGCCTATCCCACTGACCTGTTTGGACTAGGAGATACCCCGATCCGCCCCTTGGGATACATCTCATTACACACTACCTTTGGAAAAGGCGAGCAAACCAAAACACTAAGCATCGACTACATTGTAGTCGACGTCACTTCAGCATACAATGCCCTCATCGGACGACCAACCCTAAACAAACTAGCGGCTATAGTCTCGACCCCACACCTCTGTATGAAGTTCCCTACCGCAAAGGGAATCGCTACCCTAAAAGGCGACCAAAAACTAGCACGACGATGCTACAACGAAAGCCTGAGCCTAAAAGGGAAAGAGGTCAACACAATAGAACTCGGGCGAGTCCAAGCCCGAGAAGATCTTCGGCCACAACCAGAAGGAGAGACCGAAAGATCCAGATCGGGAACACACCCGAGAAAGTAACAAACATAGGGGCAAACCTCGAAGCAGGCCTAAAGGAGGAACTCACAACCCTCTTAAGGGAGAATTCCGACCTCTTCGCCTGGAAAGCCTCCGATATACCAGGCATAAGCCCCGACCTGATGTGCCATAAGCTATCAGTATACCCGGGATCCCGATCTGTCCAACAAAGACGCAGGAAGCTCGGGCCCGAACGCATGCAAGCAATAGAAGAACAAGTGCAAGCACTACTAGATGCAGGGTTCATTAGGGAAGTAAAGTACCCCCTATGGCTCGCAAACGTGGTCCTAGTGAAGAAGCCCAATGGAAAATGGAGGATGTGCGTCGACTACACGGATCTCAACAAAGCCTGCCCCAAAGATCCATATCCACTACCGAACATCGACGCCTTAGTCGATGCCGCTTCGGGCTACAGATACCTCTCCTTCATGGATGCATACTCGGGATACAATCAAATCCCGACGTATGGACCCGACCAAGAAAAGACCTCGTTCATAACCCCAAGGGCAAACTACTGCTACGTAGTAATGCCCTTCGGGCTGAAGAACGCAGGGGCAACCTACCAGAGGCTAATGAACAAAGTGTTCTCAGAACACATCGGGCTACAGCTAGAGGTGTACGTCGACGACATGCTAGTAAAGACACAAAGACAGAAACTTGGTCGCCGACCTCAGCAGTATCTTCGACACCCTCCGGAAACACAACATGAGACTTAACCCGACAAAGTGCACCTTCGCCGCAGAAGCCGGGAAGTTCTTAGGCTTCATGCTGACTCAGAGAGGCATCGAAGCAAACCCGGACAAATGCCAAGCAATACTCATATGAAAAGCCCGACGTGTGTCAAAGAAGTACAACAACTAAATGGGAGACTAGCCGCCCTATCAAGATTCTTAGCAGGATCAGCGATAAGATCACTCCCTCTCTACTCACTCCTAAGGAAAGGGAAACCCTTCTCTTGGACCCCGGAATGCGAAAAGGCCTTCCAAGAATTCAAGGAATTCCTCGGGCAGCCACCAATCTTAACCCGACCTCTAAAAGGGGAAGAGCTCGTACTATACCTGTCGGTCGGACATCGGGCAGTCGCCTCGGCACTAATACGAGAAAATGAGGAGGGCAACACCCCATATACTTCGTAAGCAAAGCACTACAAGGGGCCGAATTAAACTATCAGAAAATAGAGAAATTCGCCTATGCACTAGTGTTCACAGCTCGGAGACTCTGCCCCTACTTTCAAGCCCACACCATCAAAGTCCGGACAAACCAACCCATGAGACACATCCTACAAAAGATAGACATGGCAGGACGAATCCTACAATGGGCGGTGGAATTGTCCGAGTTCGACCTCCACTATGAAGCCCGGACTGCCATAAAATCTCAATACCTAGCCGACTTCGTCGCAGAATACACTGAGACCCCGGGAACCCCACTCTCATGGAATCTGTATGTCGACGGATCCTCAAACAAAACAGGAAGCGGGGCCGGTGTTATACTCGAAAGCGGTCAAGGAACACGGATTGAGCTATCCCTAAAATTCGAGTTCCAGGCCTCAAATAACCAAGCCGAATACGAAGCCCTACTAGCGGGACTAAAACTAGCCGAAGAGGTCAGAGCAAAGAGGATCACGATCTTCAGCGACTCCCAGGTCGTCACATCACAAGTAAATGGAAGCTACCAGGCCAAAGACCCTACTATGAAAAATACCTAGACCAAACACAGGCGCAATTACGACACTTCCCGGAAATACAAATCCAGCACATACCCCGGGAGCAAAATGCCCGGGCAGACGCCCTCTCAAAACTTGCTAGCACCAAGCCCGGAGGGAACAACAGAAGTCTCCTCCAAGAAACTCTACAATCCCCCTCCGTGTTAAGGGAGGAAGAAATACTAAATATATCCGGGCAACAACAAGGGTGGATAACCCCCATACTCAACTATCTGAAATCGGGAACTCTCCCCGCCGAAAGAAAAGAAGCTAAAAGGCTTACAAAAGACGCCCAGAACTACACGTTAATCCACGACGTATTATACAGAAGAGGATTCTCAAACCCCCTCCTGAGGTGCGTCCCGACCACAGAAACAAAGAGCGTCCTCGAAGAAGTCCACAAAGGCATGTGTGGGAACCATCTCGGAGCCCGGGCCCTGTCCAAGAAAATAGTCAGAGCCGGTTCTACTGGCCGACCTTGCAAAGAGACGCGGCAGAGTTTGTGAAAATATGCCCCCCCTGCCAAAACACGCCAATTTTCACAAAGCACCGCCCGAAGACCTCATAAGCATCACCGCACCATGGCCCTTCGCAAGTGGGGACTCGACCTACTCGGCCCATTCCCACAAGGACCGGGGCAAGTCAAGTACCTCATAGTAGGGGTCGACTACTTCACAAAGTGGATCGAGGCTGAACCCTTAGCCACTATTACGGCTCAGAAAAGCCGTAAATTCCTATACAAAAACATTGTCACGAGGTTCGGAGTCCCCTACTCCATCACAACAGACAATGGAACACAGTTCACAGACACAAGTTTTCAGAACTTGGTGGCCGAGCTAAAAATCAAACAGCAGTTCACATCGGTCGAACACCCGCAAGCCAATGGACAAGCAGAGGCCGCAAATAAAGTCATCTTGGCCGGGTTAAAACGAAGACTCCAAGAGGCCAAAGGGGCATGGGCCGATGAACTCCCCCAGGTATTATGGGCATATCGGACAACCCCGCACTCTACAACAGGAGAATCCCCATTCCGACTAGCCTACGGAATGGAGGCAATGATTCCCGTCGAAATAGACGAAGGATCACCCAGAACCATCTTCTACAACGAAGGAGGCAACCCTCAGGCACAAAGGGAAGAACTCGACCTCCTACCCGAGGTCCGAGAAAGAGCCCGAATCAGAGAAGAAGTCTTAAAACGACGAACGGCCCTCAGATATAACCGAAAGGTGATAAACGAAGCTTCTCCACTCACGACCTGATTTTAATCCGAAACGACATCGGAACATAAAAATCGGGAGAAGGAAAGCTAGCCGCAAATTGGAAAGGGCCCTACAAAGTAACAGAAGTTTTAGGGACAGGCTACTACAAGATATCCGACCTAGAAGGCAATGAGCTGCCCAGAACCTGGCACGCCTGTAACCTAAGACGATACTACAGCTAGAAAAACTTAACCCGAGGTGTACTCTTTTTCCCCACGAGGGTTTTTTAATGAGACACCCGGTTAAGTAGGACACCCGGCCTAGTCAAAAGGGTAAACACTTTGTACATATCTTCTTTTTTTTAGTACTAATCAAATTTCTTTATTTTCTCTTTCTCGTTATAAAGCATATCCTAAAAAGTACCCCACCAAGGCGCATTAATTTATGCTCGGCAAAACGCAAAAAATCATTTGCCAAAGGCCATACGAGGTCGGCAAAGATGAAGCGACGAGGTTCAAATTAATGTGAGAAGTTATAAAAGTAACTCTGAAATGGCTCAAAAAGCCAAATAGAAAAGAAGTTACAAAAATAACTTAAAAAAGGCCGACCAAACAACGAAGTCGGACCTGACCAAAGGGGTACTCAAGGATCCCGATGTCCGAGAGTAAACTCGGACCCAAGAAAGAAGCTGGCAAAGAACCAGGACTTCGAGAAACGCTAGCTAAAAGTTGTTACCCAAAAACAACTAAAAAGCAAAAGCGAGAAAGTCAAGGCGCTAGCTAAAAAGTTGTTACCCAAAACAACTAAAAAGCAAAAAGCGAGAAAGTCAAGGCGCTAGCTAAAAAGTTGTTACCCAAAAACAACTAAAAAGCAAAAAGCGAGAAAGTCAAGGCGCTAGCTAAAAAGTTGTTACCCAAAAACAACTAAAAAGCAAAAGCGAGAAAGTCAAGGCGCTAGCTAAAAAGTTGTTACCCAAAAACAACTAAAAAGCAAAAAGCGAGAAAGTCAAGGCGCTAGCTAAAAAGTTGTTACCCAAAAACAACTAAAAAGCAAAAAGCGAGAAAGTCAAGGCGCTAGCTAAAAGGTTGTTACCCAAAATAACTAAAAAGCAAAAAGCGAGAAAGTCAAGGCACTAGCTAAAAAGTTGTTACCCAAAAACAACTAAAAAGCAAAAAGCGAGAAGTCAAAGCGCTAGCTAAAAAGTTGTTACCCAAAAACAACTAAAAAAGCAAAAAGCGAGAAGTCAAAACGCTAGCTAAAAAGTTGTTACCCGAGAACAACTAAAAAGCATAAAAGCGGAACGAGACAATCGAAACACAAAGCATGGCATAATAAAGCTACAAGAGTAGCTAAAATAGCAGAACAGGTGTCCAAAATGTTTGCAGAAAACATCCAAAAAACAAAAAGCCCACAGGTCGGGCAAAAGCACAAAAAGTACAAAAAATTACAGAGGATCAAGGCCCTTTCCAGACTCCGCATCAACACCTGGCTGAAACATGGATATCGGGACTGCAGGAACAGCACCATCGCTTGGAACCTCCATACCAACTCTATCCTCGGCCAAAGGTGAAGCCGGGTTCACGACCGGAGCCTCGGGGTCGGACACCGGAGCCTTGGGGTTGGACATCGGAACCTCATCCTCAACAGGGGCAGGAACAATTTTCCCCTCCACAACCATGTTATCCGTACTGAACAAACTGAGATCCAATTCGGGAGCAAGAACCCGGACCTGATCCCTCAAATTCACAAACATAGCATCCATACCCTTGGCCACATTATCTTCCAGCTCATAAAAGTCATCCCGAGCAGATTGCAGCTTCTCCTTCGTCTCCACAAGCTCAGCATACAGCTTGGTATAGTTCTCCGTCGCCACCCTCGCCATCTCCTCAGACGTCTTCGCCACCGCCACAGCCGCGGTAGCCCTAGTCTTCTCTTCCTCCAAAGACTCCTCCAGCTCGGCAATCCTAGCATCCTTCAGCTGACTAACCTTATCAAGCTCGGACCGGCCTTCTCAAGTCGGGAGCTGGTCGCCCCAAGGGGAGCTTTCTTAAACTCCCGAGCAATGGCGGCATGAAGGCTAGCCATCCGAACACAACTCCGCGCCATATACTGAAAGTGATGCTCCATGGACGCATCATCAGTAGAAATAAAAGTCTGAGGAAGAATGTGCTGCTCAACCCAACCGAGAGCATCGAAATCCTTGTCATTGAAACCAGCAGGCTCTCGGGAAGTCTTCTGTTTCTTGGGGGGAGGACCCGAGGTCGAGGTCGGGGAAAGCTGACCGGGTCCGGAGGTCGGAGGATCCTGAGTTATAGCTCGGAACTGAGGGACCGGAATGGTCTTCGACCGAGTCTGAACACCAATTGTAGTCTTCTGCGGAGAAGGTTGGGGAGAAGCTTCAGCCTCGATATTCCGAGATGCCGCAGATTTCTTCGCTCGACGGAGAAACTTCATAGAATCAGCCTGAGAAGACATCTCTGCAGAAACGAAACAAAGAGGTTATCAAACAGAAAGATCAAAACAAAGTCAAAATATGAAAATGAAATCTCAAAAAGAGGTCGGGAGCTACCTAACTCGGAACGGAGAAGGCTTGGATCTCCCAACATTTTCTTCGTATCCAAGTAAGGTGCCCGACCCCATAGACTGCTCAACACACCAACGAAAGCCTGTTCCACCTCATCTAGACTCTCGAAAGTGTACTTAACCGACACCACACTCTCTTGCCAACAAAGAGGAAACGAAGGCTCCCCACTCTCATCTAAGAAAAAAGGTCGGACATCTCCAACAGCCCGGACTTTGAAGTAATAGTTTTTGAAATCGTGAAACGACTCATCATACAAAGTGCAAAATTTCCTACCCTGGTTAGCCCTAAACGAAACCCAGGACACCTTCCCAGCACCCGACCCCGGCTTCGTCAGTACAAACAGATAAGAAAAAGAGAAACAGAAGGGGAGACGCCTAAATCTGACACAAAAGTTGGAAAAGCTTTAAAAACGCCCAAGAGTTCGGATGGAGTTGTGTAGGGGCAAGGTTACAAGACCAAAGGACCTCGGATTCCAGGTCGGTGAAAGGAAGACGGACACCTAGCTTGGAAAAGAAACAATCATAAGCATAGAAAAAAGTTTCTCGGAACTCTCTAACGGCGGAAAACATACCCTCTCCTCGGACTCCGGGGCTGCTAACTCGTAATCCCGCTCAGACTCCCTGTTCTCACAAATACTACACTCCCTACGGAACCTAATCAGATACTCAGAATCTACAACAGACGGGACCCTTAAAGGAGCAGGATCTACCCAACCTAGACCACTCGGAATCTTAGTCGACATTGCTTGAAACACCTTTCGAGACATAAAAAAATCTTGCCTACAAAGAAAGAATACAACAACAAGACAAAATCACACAAAGGCAGAAAAACCAAATTCAACAAAAACAAAGAAAGCAAAGTTCTTTTACAAACAAGAAGGCAGCAACTCGAATAACAAAAATGGATCGGAGAAAAGAGTCCCCCCACACACACGTACAAAGCAATAGCGGCGCCTCTTTTCGGGGCAACCCGGGCATAGAAGATATCAGAAAAAAGAAGCGTACGAAGAATAAAAGCGAAAAAAGCAAACCCGGAAAAGAAGAAAGCGACGAGCTCCGACGAAAGGAAAACGGCGGCGCAGAAAAGAACTCTGAAAAAACGCACAAAAAATGGAAGACGAAGAACAGAGAGAAAGAAGAGAAGATGCTCGAAAAGAAGTGATGAATAAACAAAGAAAAATGAAGAAAGGGGCAAATAAATAAAGCCTCCACAGAGCGCCGCACGGAAATCGAAGAAGAAACGGTAACAAGCAATAAATGCTGAAGCGACCGTTTTCAAATTTTGAAAAAACTACTATGCCCGAGCTCGACCTTCCGAAAAAAGACGAACTCGGCAGGGGCACTGTTCATACCCTGACCGAGCTCTCCAAACTCGGTAAAGCTGATAGAAGGCCCGACCTCGACCCAAGGCCCACGT
Organism: Arachis stenosperma; assembly: GCF_014773155.1. Taxonomy (NCBI): domain Eukaryota; kingdom Viridiplantae; phylum Streptophyta; class Magnoliopsida; order Fabales; family Fabaceae; genus Arachis; species Arachis stenosperma. The sequence continues at coordinate 50,147,661 of NC_080377.1, read as the reverse complement.
TCGAGGTCGGACCTCGGACAAACAGGCCAAAGAAAGGCCCATCAGAAGGAACTAAGCCCAAAACCTAAAGGCCGAAAGGGCCTGGGAAAGGCGGTTCCGCAAAGATAGAGATGAATCTCCCAAAAGATAAGATAAGATAAGAATATCTTATCCAGGGATGATCGCAGCCAACTACTATAAATACACTAGAGCACCCAGGTATAAGGCATACTCTAATTCTACTTGATATCTGCTTGGACCCATGCTAACTTAAGCATCGGAGTGTCATTGCAGGTATAACCCCCCGCCGTTCAGCACAACCAGCTCGGGTCACAGACCCCCCACCTCGGGCCTTGCCAGAAGACCGAGCTACACGTTTCAGGTAACCCTCGGAACACATGGATAGCAAATAAGCATAGAAAATGGAAGCATAATCCAAGAATTCAAAATTTCAACCAATGTAACACAACGCTTAAAGAATAGGCATATTCATCAATCATACCCTAAAAGAATGGTTAAAGGAGTTAAGTGTAATTAAAAGTGAAGTTAGAACGTTAAAGGTGTTAGAGGGTTAGGAAAATAAAGTTAGAGGATTAGTGGTATAGTGGAGAATTGCCTAATGAAAAGAAATATGCAAATTGTGCACAGCAATTATGTTCACTATCATGAGAGTATGGAATTCTCAAAAATGCATGAAAATGAACTTGCAATAGTTGGTGTTACAAGCGATAAAATGCAATTGAAAAAGAGTTGCACAATCAAAGCATACCAACTATTGTAAGGAAGTGAGCATTATATAGTAATCACGAGAACCAGAAATAAGAGTGGAAATGCTGGCCCAAAATCCCGAGCATTAAACTTGGGGTGTATTAGGAAAAAGGTTGAGTTTTGAGTGCCAAGTTCAATTCCTTGAGCAAGGATTAGAGTTAAAATAGTTTTGGAAAAAAAATCGGGCAGTATTCCGCCTAGAATATGGACGTTCCCGGATAACTAAATGAGCAAGAATTGGTTTCAAAAGCATCAGTTAATACCATTCACATACTCAAGCAAGCATGGCAAAGTTCTGAACAAGTAAGCAGCAGAATATGAGTACATCATGGTAAAGCATAATCAAACCACTCAACAGCAAACAATATGTACATAAGCAGGTAAACAAATACGGCGCACTTATTAGGCCTAGAATTCTCTATCTAGAACCTAGCTACCTAACAGCAGTTATTTCTATCTAACCTAACAATCAACTAACTAAGCTAACAGTAACTACAGTAACTAAGAATAAAAAGAAGAATCAAGAAAACAGAGTTGTGGCAGGTAACCTGGAAGCATAACAGAGAAGGGGATTGGAACTGGATGAGCGAGGGTGGCCGAATTAGAAGCAAAACTGCCACCTAGGATGATGGTGGCGGCAGAGACCCACGGCGATGCAGGTAGTGGCACACAGAGGCAGAGGAGGAATGGGTGATAAGGAGAAAGAGAAAAGAGATGATGGTATGAGAGGAGTGACGTTGGCGACTGTGGTGGCCGCGGTGGTGCTGGGCTGTGGCGGTGAGAGAGAGGATGAGTGAGAAAGAAAGAAAGAGAATGTGGGTGATGGTGAGAGAAGACAGGAGCGACGGTGGAGGAGGGGCTCCGGGCGGTGGTCGCAGGGAGAAGAAGGGATGTCTATGGAGGGGAAGGAAGAAAAGAGGGGCGTTGGGTGCATTTGCGCGAGTGTTCGTCGCGACCTAGGGTTATCCCTCTTTTCGAATCGACGCGGGCATGCCACAGCACGCGTCTGCGTGCATTGATGAATTTAAGAACTGACGCGTGTGCGCCGTGTGCGCTTACGCGTGGGTGGTGAGAGTTGGTAAGTGTCCGTGCGAGTACGGTGCGCGCACGCGTGCCAGGTGTTGGGCTGGGGGCTTAAGGTTGGCCCCGAGTTGGCACAACTCGTGGGTCATTGGCCTAGAAGTCGCGTCATTAGATCGGCACGCACAGGGCATGTGCGCAGTGCGCGTCCGCGCGATGGATGTTGGGCCAGAAGCTTAGGGTTGGCCCAACGCCAGCATGACTCTCGGGTCGAAAATATGGAATGTTGGATCAGCATGGTGGCGCACGCGGCAGCTGCGCCTCCGCGTGCATGGCTTTCTATGTAAATGGACGCACACGCGGCATGTGCGCGTCGGCGTCTTGCGAGTTGGGCTAAAAGCCTAATACTCGCATAAGAGAGGCCCAACTCTCTGGAGTTTAGTATGGTGGTGGATCCGCTCATGGACGTGTGCGCGTACTGCGTGCGCATGCGCCATTCCCCCTCCCCCCCTTTTTTTTCATCTGCTAAACAGCAGAAAAATTTCCAAGAGCTCCCTATAATGCCTACAACTCTTTATTCACTCAAAAATCATACAATTCACAAAAATTCAATTTGATTTATTCATCTACTACTAAGCACAACATACATGTGACTATGCTAACAATCAATTTATTAAGGCAACTAAAATGAAATGGGGGAACTAGCTATAATGGTAACTCAAATCACTTATTAATGAAATCTACAAGAGAGTGGAAAGAATATACCATGGTGGGTGTCTCCCACCTAGCACTTTTAGTTAAAGTCCTTAAGTTGGACATTTGGGAAGCTCATTGTCATGGCGGCTTATACTTGTACTCGTCCTTGAATCTCCAAAGATCTTTGCTTCTCAATTGGTTTATAGAATTTCCAACCATCGTCACCAAGCTTGGATAGAGTTCTACCCAGGATATGAGTTCCCCGAATTGGTCTTCATTCTTCGATCCGGGATCCCATATCTTATTTTCGCACCCGTCTTCAGTTTGATCTTCATAATTTTTCTTTCCGGGTGGTTGACACATAGAATTCTCTTTAGTCCACCAATTCTTTCTTCTAGACCCATACAAAGTGGCACTCTTCCAATCACGGTTCCTATACCTTGAAGCTTTGACCTTAATGAGCCTAATTCCTAACTTCCAACTACTACACAACTCGTTCTTGCTTTTGATTCCACAAAGAGCTATAAGTTGTCCATCCGTTTCAATCAAACCATATTCAAGTGAGAAAGTGAAGCTTAGGGATAAGAATTTTACCCACTTGAATGTTGTGTTGGATAACTTGGGAAGGAGAGCCTCCCCACACTTAGACAATGCAAGGTTGATTTCTTTATTCTCTTCTTTGAATATCCCCACCTCTTGACAAGTTTCTTTAATTTCAACCTTTTTCCTTTTGTCATTCAGCTCGGTGTTGTTTTCAAGAACTTCGGTTTCTTGCCCAATGGGAGGTGATTCAATTTTGGATAGGAATTCATTGATGAATAAATCCATCTCTTGATCAACCTCTTCATATTCTTCAATTTCAATATACACCATGCCAACTTTTTCTCCATGGTAGCTCTCTTTCAATTCATTCTCTTCTTTATTGTTCACCAAGGGTATGAGAGGTTGTGCACACTCTTCTATATTTTCAACTCCATGTCCAATGGGAGAGGATTCAATTGTAGATAGAAACTCATCCATGGTTGAATCTATCTCTTGCTCAACCCTCTCATGTTCTTCAATCTTGATATGCTCCGGAGGTTGTTGATATTCACATGGTAGTTCCATATCTCTTAAATCTTGGACCACTTCTTCCTTTGTTTCAATAACCATAAGCTTCTCCAATTGCTCTACTACTATTACCGATTCTTTCCTTTTCACTGGATTTTTTGATATCTTCTCCATGCTTCGTTCTTCCTTTGGCTTTTCACATGGGGCTACAAAAACAACTTGAGTATTCAAACATTGGTGGGCTAAAGCATGCACCACCTTGGTCAAGTTGGTCACAGAATCAAGTGTATCTCGCTTCATGGCCTCTTGTCCTTGAAGTAACAAAGTGAGAGAATCGTCTATTGGGGCTTGGGGTGAATAGGAGGGTTCATTATTTTGGAGAGAGGGTTCATGGTAGGAAGGTGGTTCCTCTTGGTAAAATTGTGGAGAAGATGTGCATTGAAGTGGTTCTTGGTAGTAATCATGATAGGGTTGTGGTGGTTCTAAAGGTTCTTGCTCATAATGATCACAAGGATGTGGTATGGGTGATTGGTCATATGATGGATATGGATTATAGGAAGGTGCTTGGTTTGGAGGGGCTTGTGAGCATGGTTGAGCATCATGTTGAGGATAAGATTCATAGGCATATGGTGGTTGATTATCACAAAAGGAGTCACCATAGCCATTGAATTGACATACATTAGGATGTGAATTATACCTATAAGTGTCCGGAGGTTATTGCCAATAGGAGTGATCAATTCCTTGAGACTCCTCCCATCTTTGTTGGTTCCATCCTTGGTACATGTTATCATTGAAGTTCACATTTCCTACAACACAATTAGAATCACACTCATAGACAAAGTGAGAATTCATTATGAAAGGACAGAATAAAACTAACAAAACCTAGTAAACAAGAAAAAGACCTATTTACAATATTCATATATGTACAATAACCAATAATATAACACCATTACAAATCCCCCGCTGATGAGCGGATAATTTATACGCTTTTTGGCATTGTTTTTAGTATGTTTTTAGTATGTTTTAGTTAGTTTTTATTATATTTTTATTAGTTTTTAGTTAAAATTCACTTTTCTGGACTTTACTATGAGTTTGTGTGTTTTTCTGTGATTTCAGGTATTTTTTGGCTGAAATTGAGGGATCTGAGCAAAAATCTGATTCAGAGGCTGAAAAGGACTGCAGATGCTGTTGGATTCTGACCTCCCTGCACTCGAAGTGAATTTTCTGGAGCTACAGAAGCCCAATTGGCGCGCTCTCAACTGCGTTGGAAATTAGACATCCTGGGCTTTCCAGCAATGTATAATAGTTCATACTTTGCCCGAGATTTGATGGCCCAAACCGGCGTTTCAAATCAGCTCAAAACTGCCCGGCGTTAAACGCCGAAACTGGCACAAGAATGGGAGTTAAACACCCAAACTGGCACAAAAGCTGGCGTTTAACTCCAAGAAAAGTCTCTACACATGAAAGCTTCAATGCTCAGCCCAAGCACACACCAAGTGGGCCCGGAAGTGGATTTTTATGTCATTTACTCATTTCTGTAAACCCTAGGCTACTAGTTCTCTACAAATAGGACCTTTTGCTATTGTATTTTCAGCTTTAGATCTTTGATCATCTTTAGATCTTTGAATCTTTTGATCACTTTAGATCTGAGGATCATCTTTGGACGTCTAGTTCTTAGATCATTGGGAGGCTGGCCATTCGGCCATGCGTAGACCTTGTTCTTATGTATTTTTGGTGTGCGAAATTGTGATCACTACTTTTCACAACTCAAATAATCCCTAGTAATGGCCCCAAAGACTTGGTGCTCAATACCATGGCATAAACACAACTTTGCACAACTAACCAGCAAGTGCACTGGGTCGTCCAAGTAATAAACCTTACGCGAGTAAGGGTCGATCCCACGGAGATTGTTGGTATGAAGCAAGCTATGGTCACCTTGTAAATCTTAGTCAGGCAGACTCAAATGGGTATAGATGATATATGAATAAAACATAAAGATGAAGATAGAGATACTTATGTATATCATTGGTGAGAGCTTCAGATAAGCGTATGAAGATGCTTGTCCCTTCCGTCTCTCTGCTTTCCTACTGTCTTCATCCAATCCTTCTTACTCCTTTCCATGGCAAGCTTATGCAAGGGTTTCACCGTTGTCAGTGGCTACCTCCCATCCTCTCAGTGGAAATGTTCAACGCACCCTGTCACGACACGGCTATCCATCTGTCGGTTCTCGATCAGGCCGGAATAGAATCTAGTGATTCTTTTGCGTCTGTCACTAACGCCCTGCCCTCAGGAGTTTGAAGCACGTCACAGTCATTCAATCATTGAATCCTACTCAGAATACCACAGACAAGGTTAGACCTTCCGGATTCTCTTGAATGCCACCATCAGTTCTTGCCTATACCACGAAGACTCTGATCTCACGAAATGGCTGGCTCGTTTGTCAGGCGAGCACTCGGTTGTCAGGCGATCAACCATGCATCGTGTATCAGGAATCCAAGAGATATTCACCCAATCTAAGGTAGAACGGAGGTGGTTGTCAGTCACACGTTCATAGGTGAGAATGATGATGAGTGTCACGGATCATCACATTCATCAAGTTGAAGAACAAGTGATATCTTGGAACAAGAACAAGCGGAATTGAATAGAAGAACAATAGTAATTGCATTAATACTCGAGGTACAGCAGAGCTCCACACCTTAATCTATGGTGTGTAGAAACTCCACCGTTGAAAATACATAAGAACAAGGTCTAGGCATGGCCGTGAGGCTAGCCCCCAGTGATCAAAAGATTCAAAGATCTCAAGATGTGAAATACAATAGTAAAAGGTCCTACTTATAGGGAACTAGTAGCCTAAGGATTACAAAGATGAGTAAATGACATAAAAATCCACTTCCGGGCCCACTTGGCGTGTGCTTGGGCTGAGCAATGAAGCATTTTTCGTGTAGAGACTCTTCTTGGAGTTAAACGCCAGCTTTTGTGCCAGTTTGGGCGTTTAACTCCAATTTTGGTGCCAGTTCCGGCGTTTAACGCTGGGAAAGCTGAAGGTGACTTTGAACGCCGGTTTGGGCCATCAAATCTTGGGCAAAGTATGGACTATCATATATTTCTGGAAAGCCCAGGATGTCTATTTTCCAACGCCGATGAAAGCGCGCCAATTGGGTTTCTGTAGCTCCAGAAAATCCACTTCGAGTGCAGGGAGGTCAGAATCCAACAGCATCTGCAGTCCTTTTCAGTCTCTGAATCAGATTTTTGCTCAGGTCCCTCAATTTCAGCCAGAAAATACCTGAAATCACAGAAAAACACACAAACTCATAGTAAAGTCCAGAAAAGTGAATTTTAACTAAAACTAATAAAATATACTAAAACTAACTAGATCATACTAAAACATACTAAAAACAATGCCAAAAAGCGTACAAATTATCCGCTCATCACAACACCAAACTTAAATTGTTGCTTGTCCCCAAGCAACTGAAAATCAAATAAGATAAAAAGAAGAGAATATGCAATGAACTCCAAAAACATCTATGAAGATCAGTATTAATTAGATGAGCGGGGCTTTTAGCTTTTTGCCTCTGAACAGTTTTGGCATCTCACTTTATCCTTTGAAATTCAGAATGATTGGCTTCTTTAGGAACTCAGAATCCAGATAGTGTTATTGATTCTCCTAGTTAAGTATGATGATTCTTGAACACAGCTACTTTATGAGTCTTGGCTGTGGCCCAAAGCACTCTGTCTTCCAGTATTACCACCGGATACATACATGCCACAGACACATAATTGGGTGAACCTTTTCAGATTGTGACTCAGCTTTGCTAGAGTCCCCAATTAGAGGTGTCCAGGGTTCTTAAGCACACTTTTTTTGCCTTGGATCACAACTTTATTTCTTTCTTTTTTTTTCGTTTTTCTCCTTCTTTTTTTTTGTATTCACTGCTTTTTCTTGCTTCAAGAATCATTTTTTTATGATTTTTCAGATCCTCAGTAACATGTCTCTTTTTTCATCATTCTTTCAAGAGCCAACATTTATGAACTACAAATTCAAAAGACATATGCACTGTTTAAGCATACATTCAGAAAACAAAAGTGTTGCCACCACATCAAAATAATTAAACTGTTATAAAATTCAAAATTCATGCAATTCTTCTCCTTTTCAATTAAGAACATTGTTTATTTAAGAAAGGTGATGGATTCATAGGACATTCATAACTTTAAGGCATAGACACTAAGACACTAATGATCATAAGACACAAACATAGACAAACATAAGCATGAAAATTTCGAAAAACAGTAAAATAAAGAACAAGGAGATTAAAGAACGGGTCCACCTTAGTTATGGCGGCTTGTTCTTCCTCTTGAAGGTCTTATGGAGTGCTTGAGCTCCTCAATGTCTCTTCCTTGTCTTTGTTGCTCCTCTCTCATGATTTTTTGATCTTCTCTAATTTCATAGAGGAGGATGGAATGTTCTTGGTGCTCCACCCTTAGTTGTCCCATGTTGGAACTCAATTCTCCTAAGGAGGTGTTAATTTGCTCCCAATAGTCTTGTGGAGGAAAGTGCATCCCTTGAGGTATCTCAGGGATCTCATGATGAGAGGGGTCTCTTGTTTGCTCCATCCTTTTCTTAGTGATGGACTTGTCCTCATCCATGAGAATGTCTCCCTCTATGTCAACTCCAACTGAATAACAGAGGTGACAAATGAGATGAGGAAAGGCTAACCTTGCCAAGGTAGAGGACTTGTCCACCACCTTATAGAGTTCTTGGGCTATAACCTCATGAACTTCTACTTCTTCTCCAATCATGATGCTATGGATCATGATGGCTCGGTCTAGAGTAACTTCGGACCGGTTGCTAGTGGGAATGATTGAGCGTTGGATAAACTCCAACCATCCTCTAGCCACGGGCTTGAGGTCATGCCTTCTCAATTGAATCGGCTTCCCTCTTGAATCTCTCTTCCATTGGGCACCCTCTTCACAAATGTCAGTGAGGACTTGGTCCAACCTTTGATCAAAGTTGACCCTTCTTGTGTAAGGATGTTCATCTCCTTGCATCATGGGCAAGTTGAATGCCAACCTCACATTTTCCGGACTAAAATCCAAGTATTTCCCCCGAACCATAGTAAGCCAATTCTTTGGATCCGGGTTCACACTTTGATCATGGCTCTTGGTGATCCATGCATTGGCATAGAACTCTTGAACCATTAAGATTTCGACTTGTTGAATGGGGTTGGTAAGAACTTCCCAACCTCTTCTTCGAATCTCATGTCGGATCTCCGGATATTCACTCTTTTTGAGTGAAAAAGGGACCTCGGGGATCACCTTCTTCAAGGCCACAACTTCATAGAAGTGGTCTTGATGCACCCTTGAGATGAATCTCTCCATCTCCCATGACTCGGAGGTGGAAGCTTTTGCCTTTCCTTTCCTCTTTCTAGAGGTTTCTCCGGCTTTAGATGCCATAAATGGTTATGGAAAAACAAAAAGCAATGCTTTTACCACACCAAACTTAAAAGGTTTGCTCGTCCTCGAGCAAAAGAAGAAAGAAGAGAGTAGAAGAAGAAGAAATGAGGAAGAAGGGAATGGCTTTGTGTTCGGCCAAAGAGGGTGAGAAGTGGTGTTTAGGTTGTGTGAAAATGAAGGAGTGAAGAAGGGTTTTTATAGGAGAGGGGGGCTCATGGTTCGGTCATGTATGGGTGGGTTTGGGAGGGAAAGTGGTTTGAATTTGAAGGGTGAGGTAGATGGGGTTTTATGAAGGATGGATGTGAGTGGTGAAGAGAAAGATGGGATTTGATAGGTGAAGGGTTTTTTGGGGAAGAGGTATTGAGGTGATTGGTGAATGGGTGAAGAAGAAGAGAGAGTGGTGAGGTTGGTAGGGATCCTGTGGGGTCCACAGATCCTGTGGTGTCAAGGAAAAGTCATCCCTGCACCAAATGGCATGCAAAAACGCGTTTTGAGCCAATTCTGGCGTTAAACGCCGGGCTGGTGCCCATTTCTGGCGTTTAACGCCAGGTTCTTGCCTTTTCCTGCCGTTTAACGCCAGTCTGGTGCCCCTTTCTGGCGTTAAACGCCCAGAATGGTGCCAGACTGGGCGTTAAACGCCCATCTGCTAGCCTTACTGGCGTTTAAACACCAGTAGGTTCTTCCTCCAGGGTGTGCTATTTTTCTTCCTGTTTTTCATTCTGTTTTTGCTTTTTCAATTGATTTTGTGACTTCTCATGATCATCAACCTACAAAAAAATAAAATAAAATAAAATAACAAAGGAAAATAGATAAAATATAACATTGGGTTGCCTCCCAACAAGCGCTTCTTTAATGTCAGTAGCTTGACAGAGGGCTCTCATGGAGCCTCACAAATGCTCAGAGCAATGTTGGAACCTCCCAACACCAAACTTTGAGTTTGAATGTGGGGGTTCAACACCAAACTTAGAGTTTGGTTGTGGCCTCCCAACACCAAACTTAGAGTTTGACTGTGGGGGCTCTGTTTGACTCTGATTTGAGAGAAGCTCTTCATGCTTCCTCTCCATGGTGACAGAGGATATCCTTGAGCCTTAAACACAAAGGATTCTTCATTCACTTGAATGATCAGTTCACCTCCATCAACATCAATCACAGCCTTTGCTGTGGCTAGGAAGGGTCTGCCAAGGATGATGGATTCATCCATGCACTTCCCAGTCTCTAGGACTATGAAATCAGTAGGGATGTAATGGTCTTCAACTTTTACCAGAACATCCTCTACAAGTCCATAAGCTTGTTTCTTTGAATTGTCTGCCATCTCTAGTGAGATTCTTGCAGCTTGCACCTCAAAGATCCCTAGCTTCTCCATTACAGAGAGAGGCATGAGGTTTACACTTGACCCTAAGTCACACAGAGCCTTCTTGAAGGTCATGGTGCCTATGGTACAAGGTATTGAAAACTTCCCAGGATCTTGTCTCTTTTGAGGTAATTTCTGCCTAGACAAGTCATCCAGTTCTTTGGTGAGCAAAGGAGGTTTGTTCTCCCAAGTCTCATTTCCAAATAACTTGTCATTTAGCTTCATGATTGCTCCAAGGTATTTAGCAACTTGCTCTTCAGTGACATACTCATCCTCTTCAGAGGAGGAATACTCATCAGAGCTCATGAAAGGCAGAAGTAAGTCCAATGGAATCTCTATGGTCTCATTTTGAGCCTCAGATTCCCATGGTTCCTCATTGGGGAACTCAGTGGAGGTCAGTGCACGCCCATTGTGGTCTTCCTCAGTGGCGTTCACTTCCTCTCCTTCCTCTCCAAATTCGGCCATGTTGATGGCCTTGTACTCTTCTTTTGGATTTTCTTCTGTGTTGCTTGGGAGAGTACTTGGAGGGAGTTCAGTAACTTTCTTGCTCAGCTGTCCCACTTGTGCCTCCAAATTTCTAATGGAGGACCTTGTTTCAGTCATGAAACTTTGAGTGGTTTTGATTAGATTAGAGACCATGGTTGCTAAGTTAGAGTGGTTCTGCTTAGAATTCTCTGTCTGTTGCTGAGAAGATGATGGAAAAGGCTTGCCATTGCTAAACCTGTTTCTTCCACCATTATTGTTGTTGAAACCTTGTTGAGGTCTCTCATGATTCTTCCATGAGAAATTTGGGTGATTTCTCCATGAAGAATTATAAGTGTTTCCATAGGGTTCTCCTAGGTAATTCACCTCTTCCATTGAAGGGTTCTCAGGATCATAGGCTTCTTCTTCAGATGAAGCATCCTTAGTACTGCTTGGTGCATTTTGCATTCCAGACAGACTTTGAGAAATCAAATTGACTTGTTGAGTCAATATTTTATTCTGAGCCAATATGGCATTCAGAGTATCAATCTCAAGAACTCCTTTCTTCTGACTTGTCCATTGTTCACAGGATTTCTTTCAGAAGTGTACATGAATTGGTTATTTGCAACCATTTCAATTAGTTCTTGAGCTTCTGTAGGCGTCTTCTTCAGATGAAGAGATCCTCCAGCAGAGCTATCCAAAGACATCTTGGATAGTTCAGAGAGACCATCATAGAAAATACCTATGATGCTCCATTCAGAAAGCATGTCAGAAGGACATTTTCTGATCAATTGTTTGTATCTTTCCCAAGCTTCATAGAGGGATTCTCCATCCTTCTGTCTGAAGGTTTGGACTTCCACTCTAAGCTTACTCAATTTTTGAGGTGGAAAGAATTTTGCCAAGAAGGCATTGACTAGCTTGTCCCATGAGTCCAGGCTTTCTTTAGTTTGTGAGTCCAACCATGTCCTAGCTCTGTCTCTTACAGCAAAAGGGAATAGCATAAGTCTGTAGACCTCAGGGTCAACCCCATTAGTCTTGACAGTGTCACAGATTTGCAAGAATTCAGCTAAGAACTAATGAGGATCTTCCAATGGAAGTCCATGGAACTTGCAATTCTGTTGCATTAGAGAAACTAATTGAGGCTTAAGCTCAAAGTTGTTTGCTCCAATGGCAGGGATAGAGATGCTTCTCCCATAGAAGTCGGGAGTAGGTGCAGTAAAGTCACCCAGCACCTTCCTTGCATTGTTGGCATTGTTGTTGTTTTCGGCTGCCATGGGTTCTTCTTCTTTGAAGATTTCTGTTAGGTCCTCTACAGAGAGTTGTGCCTTAGCTTCTCTTAGCTTTCGCTTCAAGGTCCTTTCAGGTTCAGGGTCAGCTTCAACAAGAATGCCTTTGTCTTTGCTCCTGCTCATATGAAAGAGAAGAGAACAAGAAAATATGGAATCCTCTATGTCACAGTATAGAGATTCCTTGAGGTGTCAGAGGAAAAGAAAAATAGAAGGAAGAGGTAGAAGACTTCGAACTTTAATCAGATAGAGTTCGAATTGTGCATTGAGAAGGAGTGGTACTCCATAAATAGAAGGATGTGAAAAGAGAGGAAGAAATTTTCGAAAATTAAGTTAAAAAGATTTTAAAAACATTTTGAAAAACTTTAATTGATTTTCGAAAACCAAGAGTGGGAAAGAAATCAAGTGATTTTTGAAAAAGATTTTGAATTTAGAAATCAAAAAGATATGATTGAAAACTATTTTGAAAAAGATGTAATTAAAAAGATTTGATTGAAAAGTTATGGTTTTAAAAAGATATGATTGAAAAGATATGATTTGAAAACAATTTAAAAAGATTTGATTTTAAAAATTAATGACTTGCCTAACAGGAAAAGATATGATTCAAATATTAAACCTTTCCCAACAGAAAAGGCAACATACTTGAAATGTTGAATCAAATCATTAATTGATAGCAAGTATCTTTGAAAAAGGAAAGAAATTGATTTTGAAAACATTTGATTGAAAAGATATGATTTGAAAAAGATTTGATTTTGAAAAACTTTGAAAACTTGAAAAAAAATTGATTTGAAAACAAAATCCTCCCTCTTGTGCCATCCTGGCATTAAACGCCCAGAATGGTGCACATTCTGGCGTTTAACGCCCAATGCACTACCTTTTTGGGCGTTAAACGCCCAACCAGGTACCCTGGCTGGCGTTTAAACGCCAGTTTGTCCTTCTTCACTGGGCGTTTTGAACGCCCATCTTTTTCTGTGTAATTCCTCTGCTGCATGTTCTGAATCTTCAGTTCCCTGTACTATTGACTTGAAAATAGAACCAAGATCAAATAAACAATGCATGCAAGACACCAAACTTAAAATTAGACACTAGACTCAAACAAGAAACATAAAATCTTTTTGGTTTTTATGATTTTGAATTTTTTTGGATTTTTCGAAAATTATATGGAAATAGAAAATGAAGGTTTCAGAATTCTCAATTTGGATTCCAGGAATCATTGCAATGCTAGTCTAAGACTTCGGTCCAGGAATTAGACATGGCTTCACAGCCAGCCAAGCTTTCAAAGAAAGCTTCGGTCCAAAACACTAGACATGGCCAATGGCCAGCCAAGCCTTAGCAGATCATTGCTCCAAGAGCCAGATTGATAGAGATCAACAAGCTCTTGTGATGATAAGTTGAAACCTCGGTCCAATAAGATTAGACATGGCTTCTCAGCCAGCCAGATTTCAATAGATCATCATGAAACTCTAGAACTCATTCTTAAGAATTCTGAAAAATACCTAATCTAAGCAACAAGATGAACCGTCAATTGTCCATACACGAAACAATCCCCGGCAACGGCGTCAAAAACTTGGTGTGCGAAATTGTGATCACTACTTTTCACAACTCAAATAATCCCTAGTAATGGCCCCAAAGATTTGGTGCTCAATACCATGGCATAAACACAACTTTGCACAACTAACCAGCAAGTGCACTGGGTCGTCCAAGTAATAAACCTTACGCGAGTAAGGGTCGATCCCACGGAGATTGCTGGTATGAAGCAAGCTATGGTCACCTTGTAAATCTTAGTCAGGCAGACTCAAATGGGTATAGATGATATATGAATAAAACATAAAGATGAAGATAGAGATACTTATGTATATCATTGGTGAGAGCTTCAGATAAGCGTATGAAGATGCTTGTCCCTTCCGTCTCTCTGCTTTCCTATTGTCTTCATCCAATCCTTCTTACTCCTTTCCATGGCAAGCTTATGCAAGGGTTTCACCGTTGTCAGTGGCTACCTCCCATCCTCTCAGTGGAAATGTTCAACGCACCCTGTCACGGCACGGCTATCCATCTGTCGGTTCTCGATCAGGCCGGAATAGAATCCAGTGATTCTTTTGCGTCCGTCACTAACGCCCCGCCCTCAGGAGTTTGAAGCACGTCACAGTCATTCAATCATTGAATCCTACTCAGAATACCACAGACAAGGTTAGACCTTCCGGATTCTCTTGAATGCCGCCATCAGTTCTTGCCTATACCACGAAGACTCTGATCTCATGGAATGGCTGGCTCGTTTGTCAGGCGAGCACTCGGTTGTCAGGCGATCAACCATGCATTGTGTATCAGGAATCCAAGAGATATTCACCCAATCTAAGGTAGAACGGAGATGGTTGTCAGTCACACATTCATAGGTGAGAATGATGATGAGTGTCATAGATCATCACATTCATCAAGTTGAAGAACAAGTGATATCTTGGAACAAGAACAAGCGGAATTGAATAGAAGAACAATAGTAATTGCATTAATACTCGAGGTACAGCAGAGCTCCACACCTTAATCTATGGTGTGTAGAAACTCCACCGTTGAAAATACATAAGAACAAGGTCTAGGCATGGCCGTGAGGCCAGCCCCCAGTGATCAAAAGATTCAAAGATCTCAAGATGTGAAATACAATAGTAAAAGGTCCTACTTATAGGGAACTAGTAGCCTAAGGATTACAAAGATGAGTAAATGACATAAAAATCCACTTCCGGGCCCACTTGGTGTGTGCTTGGGCTGAGCAATGAAGCATTTTTCGTGTAGAGACTCTTCTTGGAGTTAAACGCCAGCTTTTGTGCCAGTTTGGGCGTTTAACTCCCATTTTGGTGCCAGTTCCGGCGTTTAACGCTCGGAAAGCTGAAGGTGACTTTGAACGCCGGTTTGGGCCATCAAATCTTGGGCAAAGTATGGACTATCATATATTGCTGGAAAGCCCAAGATGTCTATTTTCCAACGCCGATGAGAGCGCGCCAATTGGGCTTCTGTAGCTCCAGAAAATCCACTTCGAGTGCAGGGAGGTCAGAATCCAACAGCATCTGCAGTCCTTTTCAGTCTCTGAATCAGATTTTTGCTCAGGTCCCTCAATTTCAGCCAGAAAATACCTGAAATCACAGAAAAACACACAAACTCATAGAAAAGTCCAGAAAAGTGAATTTTAACTAAAAACTAATAAAAATATACTAAAAACTAACTAGATCATACTAAAAACATACTAAAAACAATGCCAAAAAGCGTACAAATTATCCGCTCATCAATTTTCAATGGTGAAATTTCTACACACCATAGTTTAAGGTGTGGAGCTCTGCTGTACCTCGAGTATCAATGCAATTACTATTGTTCTTCTGTTCAATTTGGCTTATTCTTGTTTTAAGATATCACTTGTTCCTCAACTTGATGAATGTGATGATCCGTGACACTCATCATCATTCTCACCTATGAACGTGTGCCTGACAACCACCTCCGTTCTACCTTAGATTGAGTGGATATCTCTTGGATCCCTTAATCAGAATCTTCGTGGTATAAGCTAGAATTGATGGTGGCATTCAAGAGAATCTGGAAGGTCTAAACCTTGTCTGTGGTATTCTGAGTAGGATTCAAGGATTGAATGACTGTGACGAGCTTCAAACTCCTGAAGGCTGGGCGTTAGTGACAGATGCAAAAGAATCACTAGATTCTATTCCAACCTGATTGAGAACCGACAGATGATTAGCCGTGCTGTGACAGAGCGCGTTGAACATTTTCACTGAGAGGACGGGACTGTAGCCGTTGACAACGGTGATGCCCAACATACAGCTTGCCATGGAAAGGAGTAAGAAGGATTGGATGAAGACAGTAGGAAAGCAGAGAGACGGAAGTGACAAAGCATCTCCATACGCTTATCTGAAATTCTCACCAATGAATTACATAAGTATCTCTATCCTTATTTTATGTTTATTCATAAATCATCCATAACCATTTGAATCCGCCTGACTGAGATTTACAAGATGACCATAGCTTGCTTCATACTAACAATCTCTATGGGATCGACCCTTACTCGCGTAAGGTTTATTACTTGGACGACCCAGTGCACTTGCTGGTTAGTTGTGCGAAGTTGTGATAAAGAGTTGAGATTGCAATTTATTGTACCATGTTGATGGCGCCATTGATGATCACAATTCCGCGCACCAAGTTTTTGGCGCCGTTGCCGGGGATTGTTTGAGTTTGGACAACTGACGGTTCATCTTGTTGCTTAGCTTAGATATTTTTCTTCAGAGTTCTTAAGAATGAATTCTAGTGGTTCAAGGTGATGTTCTTATCATCACCAAAGCTTATTGATTCTCATCAATTTAGCTCTTGAATGTAATGTCCTGCTGAAGCTTGGCTAGCCATGTCTAATTTCTTTAGACTAAAGCTTTAGACTAACATTGCATGATTCATGGAATTCTCATTAAGAATTTTGATATCCTTATTTTCTTTTTCACTCAATTTTCGAAAAAAAATAATCCAAAAAAATTACAAAATCATAAAAAAAAACCAAAAATATTGTATGTTTCTTGTTGAGTCTAGTGTCTCATTTTAAGTTTGGTGTCAATTGCATGTTTCTATTCTTCTTGCATTTTTTTCGAATTCATTCATGTGTCTTCATTAATCTTCAAGTTGTTCTTGATGATTTCCTTACTCTGATATTTACATTCTCTCATCTTGAGTGTTTTGTTGTTTCTCATATGCATTCTCATTTTGTTAGTGTCAGTAGTATACAAACTTCTAAGTTTGGTGTCTTGCATGCATTGTTTATTTGGTCTTAGTTGCATTTTGATTATTCCCCATCATTAAAAATTCAAAATTTTTTTTTTGTCTTTTCAAGTCAATAATACAGAGAATTGAAGATTCAAAACATACAGCAGAGGAATTACACAGAAAAAGGCTGGGCGTTCAAAATGCCCAGTGAGGAAGGAAAACTGGCGTTTAAACGCCAGTCAGGGTGCCTGGCTGGGCGTTTAACGGCCAAAAGGGGTGAGTTTTGGGCGTTAAACGCCAGAATGGTATCCATTCTGGCGTTTAACGCCAGGATGGCACAAGAGGGAAGATTTCGTTTTTAAGTCAAATTTTTTTTCAAGTTTTCAAAATTTTTTTCAAAATCAAATCTTTTTCAAATCATATCTTTTCAATCATATATTTTCAAAATCAATTTCTTTCCATTTTCAAAAATACTTGCTAACAATTAATGATTTGATTCAACATTTCAAGTATGTTGTCTTTTCTGTTGAGAAAGGTTTAATGTCTGAATCATATCTTTCTTGTTAGCCAAGTCATTAATTTTCAAAATCAAATCTCTTTAAATTGTTTTTCAAATCATATCTTCTCAATCATATCTTTTTAAAACCATAACTTTTCAATCATATATTCTTAATCACATCTTTTTCAAAATAGTTTTCAATCATATCTTTTTGATTTCTAATTTCAAAATCTTTTTGAAAAATCACTTAATTTCTTTCCCAATCTTAGTTTTCGAAAATCAATTACTATTTTTCAAAATTTTTTTACTTTAATTTTCGAAAATTTTTTCCCCTCTTTTCATATCCTTCTATTTATGGACTAACACTCCTCCTCAATGCACAATTCGAACTCTATCTTTCTTGATAAGTTCGAATTCTTCTACCTCTTCCTTCTATTTTTCTTTTCCTCTGACACCTCAAGGAATCTCTATACTGTGACATAGAGGATTCCATATTTTCTTGTTCTCTTCTCTTTCATATGAGCAGGAGCAAAGACAAAAGCATTCTTGTCGAGGCTGACCCTGAACCTGAAAGGACCTTGAAGCGAAAGCTAAGAGAAGCTAAAGCACAACTCTCTGTAAAGGACCTAACAGATATCTTCAAAGAAGAAGAACCCATGGCAGCCGAAAACAACAACAATGCCAACAATGCAAGGAAGGTGCTGGGTGACTTTACTACACCTACTCCCGACTTCTATGGGAGAAGCATCTCTATCCCTGCCATTGGAGCAAACAACTTTGAGCTTAAGCCTCAATTAGTTTCTCTAATGCAACAGAATTGCAAGTTCCATGGACTTCCATTGGAAGATCCTCATCAGTTTTTAGCTGAATTCTTGCAAATCTGTGACACTGTCAAGACTAATGGGGTTGATCCTGAGGTCTACAGACTTATGCTACTCCCTTTTGCTATAAGAGACAGAGCTAGGATATGGTTGGACTCACAACCTAAGGAAAGCCTGAACTCTTGGGAAAAGCTAGTCAATGCCTTCTTGGCAAAGTTCTTTCCACCTCAAAAATTGAGTAAGCTTAGAGTGGAAGTCCAAACCTTCAGACAGAAGGAAGGTGAATCCCTCTATGAAGCTTGGGAAAGATACAAACAATTGATCAGAAAGTGTCCTTCTGACATGCTTTCTGAATGGAGCATCATAGGTATCTTCTATGATGGTTTGTCTGAACTGTCTAAAATGTCATTGGACAGCTCTGCTGGAGGATCTCTTTATCTGAAGAAGACACTTGCAGAAGCTCAAGAACTCATTGAAATGGTTGCAAATAACCAATTCATGTACACTTCTGAAAGGAATCCTGTGAACAATGGGACGAATCAAAAGAAAGGAGTTCTTGAGATTGATACTCTGAATGCCATACTGGCTCAGAACAAAATATTGACTCAGCAAGTCAATTTGATTTCTCAAAGTCTGTCTGGAATGCAAGCTGCACCAGGCAGTACTAAGGACGCTTCATCTGAAGAAGAAGCTTATGATCCTGAGAACCCTTCAAAGGAAGAGGTGAATTACATGGGAGAACCCTATGGAAACACTTATAACCCTTCATGGAGAAATCATCCAAATCTCTCATGGAAGGATCAACAGAGACCTCAACAAGGTTTCAACAATAATAATAGTGGAAGAAATAGGTTTGGCAATGGCAAGCCTTTTCCATCATCTTCTCAGCAATAGACAGAGAATTCTAAGCAGAGCCACTCTGACTTAGCAACCATGGTCTCTGATCTAATCAAAACCACTCAAAGTTTCATGACTGAAACAAGGTCCTCCATTAGAAATTTGGAGGCACAAGTGGGTTAGCTGAGTAAGAAAGTTACTGAACTCCCTCCTAGTACTCTTCCAAGCAATACAGAAGAGTCTCCAAAAGGAGAGTGCAAGGCCATCAACATGGCCGAATTTGGAGAGGAGGAAGAGGCAGTGATCGCCACTGAGGAAGACCTCAATGGACGTCCACTGGCCTCCAATGAGTTTCCTAATGAGGAACCATGGAAATCTGAGGCTTACACTGAGACCATAGAGATTCCATTGGATTTACTTCTGCCATTCATGAGCTCTGATGAGTATTCCTCCTTTGAAGAGGACGAAGATGTCACTGAAGAGCAAGTTGCTAAGTACCTTGGAGCAATCATGAAGCTAAATGACAAGTTATTTGGTAATGAGACTTGGGAGAATAAACCTCCATTGCTCACCAAAGAACTGGATGACTTGACTAGGCAGAGATTACCTCAAAAGAGACAGGATCCTAGGAAGTTTTCAATACCTTGTACCATAGGCACCATGACCTTTGAGAAGGCTTTGTGTGACCTAGGGTCAAGCATAAACCTCATGCCTCTCTCTGTAATAGAGAAGCTAGGGATCTTTGAGGTGCAAGCTGCAAGAATCTCACTAGAGATGGCAGACAATTCAAGAAAACAAGCTTATGGACTTGTAGAGGATGTTTTGGTGAAGGTTGAAGACCATTACATCCTTGCTGATTTCATAGTCCTAGAGACTGGGAAATGCATGGATGAATCCATCATCTTTGGCAAACCCTTCCTAGCCACAGCAAAGGCTATGATTGATGTTGACAGAGGAGAATTGTTCATTCAAGTGAATAAAGAATCCCTTGTGTTTAAGGCTCAAGGATATCCCTCTGTTACCATGGAGAAGAAGCATGAAGAGCTTCTCTCAAAACAGAGCCCCCACAGTCAAACTCTAAGTTTGGTGTTGGGAGGCCACAACCAAATTCTAAGTTTGGTGTTGAACCCCCACATTCAAACTCTAAGTTTGGTGTTGGGAGGTTCCAACATTGCTCTGAGTATCTGTGAGGCTCCATGAGAGCCATTGTCAAGCTATTGACATTAAAGAAGCACTTGTTGGGAGGCAACCCAATGTTATATTTATCTATTTTCCTTTATTATTTTATGTTTTCTGTAGGTTGATGATCATGGAAAGTCACAAAATCAATTGAAAAAGAAAAAATAGAAAGAAAAATAGCACACCCTGGAGGAAAACCTTACTGGCGTTTAAACACCAGTAAGGGCAGCAAATGGGCGTTTAACGCCCAGTCTGGCACCATTCTAGGCGTTTAACGCCAGAAAGGGGCATCAGACTGGTGTTAAACGCCAGGAAAGGGCAAGAAGCTGGCGTTAAACGCCAGAAATGGGCACCAGCCCGGCGTTTAACGCCAGAATTGGCATAAAAAGCATTTTTGCTCGCCCTTGGTGCATGGATGAATTTTCCTTGACACCTCAGGATCTGTGGACCCCACTGGATCCCTACCTACCCCACCACTCTCTCTCTTCTTCACCCATTCACCAATCAACTCAACACCTCTTCCCCATACACCCCTCTCCACTCCTATATAAACCCATCTTCACCACCTTATTTTCACACAACCTAAACACTACTTCTCCCACTTGGCCGAACCACAAACCCCCTCCATCTCCTCCATTTCTTCTTCTTCTACTCTCTTCTTTCTCCTTTTGCTCGAGGACGAGCAAACCTTCTAAGTTTGGTGTGGTAAAAGCATTGCTTTTTGTTTTTCCATAACCATTTATGGCATCTAAGGCCGGAGAAACCTCTAGAAAGAGGAAAGAGAAGGCAAAAGCTTCCACCTCCGAGTCATGGGAGATGGAGAGATTCATCTCAAGGGTGCATCAAGACCACTTCTATGAAGTTGTGGCCATGAAGAAGGTGATCCCCGAGGTCCCTTTCAAACTCAAAAAGAGTGAATATCTGGAGATCCCACATGAGATCCGAAGAAGAGGTTGGGAAGTTCTTACCAACCCCATTCAACAAGTCGGAATCTTAATGGTTCAAGAGTTCTATGCCAATGCATGGATCACCAAGAACCATGATCAAAGTGTGAACCCGAACCCAAAGAATTGGCTTACAATGGTTCGGTGGAAATGCTTAGATTTTAGTCCGGAAAATGTAAGCTTAGCATTCAACTTGCCCATGATGCAAGGAGATGAACACCCTTACACTAGAAGGGACCAAGTCCTCATGAACAATTGTGAAGAGGGCACTCAATGGAAGAGAGATTCAAGAGGGAAGCCAGTCCAACTGAGAAGGCATGACCTAAAGCCCGTGGCTAGGGGATGGTTGGAGTTTATCCAACGCTCAATCATTCCCACTAGCAACCGGTCCGAAGTGACTATAGACTGGGCCATCATGATTCATAGCATCATGATTGAAGAGGAAGTAGAAGTTCATGAGTTTATAGCCCAAGAACTTTATAAGGTGGCGGACAAGTCCTTTACCTTGGCAAGGTTAGCCTTTCCTCATCTCATTTGTCACCTCTGTTATTCAGTTGGAATTGACATAGAGGGAGACATCCTCATTGATGAGGACAAGCCCATCACTGAGAAAAGGATGGAGCAAACAAGAGATCCCACTCATCATGAAATCCCTGAGATACCTCAAGGGATGCACTTTCCTCCACAAAACTATTGGGAGCAAATCAACACCTCCCTAGGAGAATTAAGTTCCAATATGGGACAACTAAGGGTGGAGCACCAAGAACATTCCATCCTCCTCCATGAAATTAGAGAAGATCAAAGAATCATGAGAGAGGAGCAACAAAGGCAAGGAAGAGACATTGAGGAGCTCAAGCACTCCATAAGATCTTCAAGAGGAAGAACAAGCCGCTATCACTAAGGTGGACCCGTTCTTTAATTTCCTTGTTCTTTATTTTCCTGTTTTTCGAATTTTCATGCTTATGTTTATCTATGTTTGTGTCTTGTGATCATTAGTGTCTTAGTGTCTATGCCTTAACGTTATGAATGTCCTATGAATCCATCACCTTTCTTAAATGAAAAATGTTCTTAATTGAAAAAGAGAAGAATTGCATGAATTTTGAATTTTATAACAAATTAATTATTTTGATGTGGTGGCAATACTTTTGTTTTCTGAATGTATGCTTAAACAGTGCATATGCCTTTTGAATTTGTGAAGAGGGCGCCCAATGGAAGAGAGATTCAAGAGGGAAGCCAGTTCAATTGAGAAGGCATGACCTTAAGCCCGTGGCTAGGGGATGGTTGGAGTTTATCCAACGCTCAATCATTTCCACTAGCAACCGGTCTGAAGTTACTCTAGACCGGGCCATCATGATTCATAGCATCATGATTGGAGAAGAAGTAGAAGTTCATGAGGTTATAGCCCAAGAACTTTATAAGGTGGCGGACAAGTCCTCTACCTTGGCAAGGTTAGCCTTTCCTCATCTCATTTGTCACCTCTGTTATTCAGTTGGAGTTGACATAGAGGGAGACATCCCCATTGATGAGGACAAGCCCATCACTGAGAAAATAATGGAGCAAACAAAAGATCCCACTCATCATGAAATCCCTGAGATACCTCAAGGGATGCACTTTCCTCCACAAAACTATTGGGAGCAAATCAACACCTCCCTAGAAGAATTGAGTTCCAACATGGGACAACTAAGGGTGGAGCACCAAGAACATTCCATCCTCCTCCATGAAATTAGAGAAGATCAAAGAATCATGAGAGAGGAGCAACAAGGCAAGGAAGAGACATTGAGGAGCTCAAGCCTCCATAAGATCTTCAAGAGGAAGAACAAGCCGCCATCACTAAGGTGGACCCGTTCTTTAATCTCCTTGTTCTTTATTTTCCTGTTTTCGAATTTTCATGCTTATGTTATCTATGTTTGTGTCTTGTATCATTAGTGTCTTAGTGTCTATGCCTTAAAGTTAGAATGTCCTATGAATCCATCACCTCTCTTAAATGAAAATGTTCTTAATTGAAAAGAGAAGATTGCATGAATTTTAAATTTTATAACAGATTAATTATTTTGATGTGGTGGCAATACTTTTGTTTTCTGAATGTATGCTTAAACAGTGCATATGCCTTTTGAATTTGTTGTTCATGAATGTTAAAATTCTTGGCTCTCGAAAGAATGATGAAAAAGGAGACATGTTACTGAGGATCTGAAAAATCATAAAAATGATTCTTGAAGCAAGAAAAAGCAGTGAATACAAAAAAAAAAGAAGAAGCGAAAAAAAAAAAAAAAAAAAAAAAAAAAGGGAGAAAGAGAAAAAGAAAGAAAAAGAAAGAAATAAAGTTGTGATCCAAGGCAAAAAGAGTGTGCTTAAGAACCCTTGACACCTCTAATTGGGGACTTTAGCAAAGCTGAGTCACAATCTGAAAAGGTTCACCCAATTATGTGTCTGTGGCATGTATGTATCCGGTGGTAATACTGGAAGACAGAGTGCTTTGGGCCACGGCCAAGACTCATAAAGTAGCTGTGTTCAAGAATCATCACACTTAACTAGGAGAATCAATAACACTATCTGGATTCTGAGTTCCTAAAGAAGCCAATCATTCTGAATTTCAAAAGATTGAGTGAGATGCCAAAACTATTCAGAGGCAAAAAGCTAAAAGCCCCGCTCATCTAATTAATACTGATCTTCATAGATGTTTTTGGAATTCATTGCATATTCTCTTCTCTTTATCTTATTTGATTTTCAGTTGCTTGAGGACAAGCAACAATTTAAGTTTGGTGTTGTGATGAGCAGATAATTTGTACGCTTTTTGGCATTGTTTTTAGTATATTTTTAGTATGATTTAGTTAGTTTTTAGTATATTTTTATTAGTTTTTAGTTAAAATTCACTTTTCTGGACTTTACTATGAGTTTGTGTGTTTTTCTGTGATTTCAGGTATTTTCTGACTGAAATTGAGGGACCTGAGGAAAAATCTGATTCAGAGACTGAAAAGGACTGCAGATGCTGTTGGATTTTGACCTCCCTGTACTCGAAGTAGATTTTCTGGAGCTACAGAAGCCCAATTGGCGTGCTCTCAACGGCGTTGGAAAGTAGACATCCTGGGCTTTCCAGCAATGTATAATAGTCCATACTTTGCCCGAGATTTGATGGCCCAAACCGGCGTTCCAAATCAGCTCAAGAATGCCCGGTGTTAAACGCCGGGACTGGCACAAGAATGGGAGTTAAACGCCCAAACTGGCACAAAAGCTGGCGTTTATGTCATTTACTCATCTATGTAAACCCTAGGCTACTAGTTCTTTATAAATAAGACCTTTTGCTATTGTATTTTCATCTCTAGATCTTAGATCATCTTTTGATCTTTGAATCTTTTGATCACTGGGGGCTGGCCTCACGGCCATGCCTAGACCTTGTTCTTATGTATTTTCAACGGTGGAGTTTCTACACACCATAGATTAAGGTGTGGAGCTCTGCTGTACCTCGAGTATTAATGAAATTACTATTGTTCTTCTATTCAATTCAGCTTGTTCTTATTCCAAGATATTCATTCGCACTCAAGAACTTGATGAATGTGATGATTATGTGACGCTCATCACCATTCTCACTTATGAACGCGTGCCTGACAACCACTCCCGTTCTATAAGCAAACAAGGCTTGAATGTTTATCTCTTGGATTCTTTAACCGGAATCTTCGTGGTATAAGCTAGAATTGATGGCGGCATTCAAGAGAATCCGGAAGGTCTAAACCTTGTCTGTGGTATTCTGAGTAGGATTCAATGATTGAATGACTGTAACGAGCTTCAAACTCACGATTGTGGGGCGTTAGTGACAGACGCAAAAGAATCACTGGATTCTATTCCGACATGATCGAGAACCGACAGCTGGATAGCCGTGCCGTGACAGGGTGCGTTAAACATTTCCACTGAGAGGACCGGACTGTAGCCATTGACAACGGTGATGCCCAACATACAACTTGCCATGGAAAGGAGTAAGAAGGATTGGATGAAGACAGTAGGAAAGTAGAGAGACGGAAGGGACAAAGCATCTTCATACGCTTATCTGAAATTCTCACCAATGAATTGCATAAGTATCTCTATCTTTATCTTTATGTTTTATTCATAAATCATTCATAACCATTTGAGTCTGCCTGACTGAGATTTACAAGATGACCATAACTTGCTTCATACCAACAATCTCCGTGGGATCGACCCTTACTCGCGTAAGGTTTATTACTTGGACGACCCAGTGCACTTGCTGGTTAGTTGTGCGAAGTTGTGTTTATGCCATGGTATTGAACACCAAGTTTTTGGATTCATTACTGGTGCACGAATTTGTGATCCGCACAACTAACCAGCAAGTGCACTGGGTCGTCCAAGTAATACCTTACGTGAGTAAGGGTCGATCCCACGGAGATTATTGGTTTGAATCAAGCTATGTTTATCTTATTATTCTTAGTCAGGATATTAATTAAAATTATCAGTTGGAATTATTAGATCAGAAAAATAAAAGAGAATAAAAGCGTTACTTGTTGTGCAGTAATGAGAAATATGTTGGAGTTTTGGAGATGCTTTGTCCTCTGAACTTCAACTCTTCCTTGAAATCCTTTTCCACACGCAAAGTCCCTTCCATGGCAAGCTGTATGTAGGGTGTCACCGTTGTCAATGGCTACTTCCCATCCTCTGAGTGAAAACGTTCCTATGCTCTGTCACAGCACGGCTAATCATCTGTCGGTTCTCAATCAGGTTGGAATAGAATCCATTGATTCTTTTGCGTTTGTCACTAACGCCCAGCCTTCAGGAGTTTGAAGCTCGTCACAGTCATTCAATCCCAGAATCCTACTCAGAATACCACAGACAAGGTTTAGACTTTCCGGATTCTCATGAATGCCTCCATCAATCCGGCTTATACCACGAAGATTCTGAGTAATGAATCTAAGAGATACTCATTCAATCTGATGTAGAACGGAGGTGGTTGTCAGGCACACGTTCATGGATTGAGGAAGGTGATGAGTTTCACGGATCATCACCTTCTCCATAATTAAGCGCGAATGAACATCTTAGATAAGAACAAGCGTGTTTGAATGGAAAATAAAGGAATTGTATTAATTCATCGAGACGCTGCAGAGCTCCTCACCCCCAACAATGGAGTTTAGAGACTCATGCCGTCAAAAAGTATGTAATTCAGATCTGAAAAATGTCATGAGATACAAAATAATTCTCTAAAAGTTGTTTAAATAGTAAACTAGTAACCTAGGTTTACAGAATATGAGTAAACTAAGATAATTGGTGCAGAAATCCACTTCTGGGGCCCACTTGGTGTGTGCTGGGGCTGAGACTAAAGCTATCCACCAGCTGAGGCTTTTCTTGGAGTTGAACTCCAAGTTATAACGTGTTTTGGGCATTCAACTCCGGATCATGACGTGTTTCTGGCGTTTAACTCCAGACAGCAGCATGTACTTGGCGTTCAATGCCAAGTTACGTCGTCTATCTTTGCGCAAAGTATAGACTATTAAATATTGCTGGAAAGCCCTAGATGTCTACTTTCCAACGCCGTTGAGAGCGCGCCAATTGGACTCCTGTAGCTCCAGAAAATCCATTTCGAGTGCAGGGAGGTCAGGATCCAACAGCATCAGCAGTCCTTTTTCAGCCTAACTCAGATTTTTGCTCAGCTCCCTCAATTTCAGTCAGAAAATACCTGAAATCACAGAAAAACACACAACACATAGTAAAGTCCAGAAATATGATTTTTGCCTAAAAACTAATAATATTCTACTAAAAACTAATTAAAACATGCTAAAATCTACATGAAATTACCCCCAAAAAGCGTATAAAATATCCGCTCATCACAACACCAAACTTAAACTGTTGCTTGTCCCCAAGCAACTAGATGAATAAAAGAGGATAAAAAGAAATCAAGAAGCAATAATATCTCAGAGTTTTAAGTGAAGCTCAGATTCTAATTAGATGAGCGGGGCTAGTAGCTTTTTGCTTCCAAACAGTTTTGGCATCTCACTTTATCCTTTGAAATTCAGAATGATTGGCATCCATAGGAACTCAGAACTCAGATAATATTATTGATTCTCCTAGTGTAGTGTGTTGATTCTTGAACACAGTTACTTTATGAGTCTTGGCCGTGGCCCTAAGCACTTTGTTTTCCAGTATTACCACCGGATACATAAATGCCACAGACACATAATTGGGTGAACCTTTTCAGATTGTGACTCAGCTTTGCTAGAGTCCCCAATTAGAGGTGTCCAGAGTTCTTAAGCACACTCTTTTACTTTGGATCACTACTTTAACCACTCAGTCTTAAGCTTTTCATTTGGGCCTGCATGCCACAAGCACATGGTTAGGGACAGCTTGATTTAGCCGCTTAGTCCTGGATTTATTTCCTTGGGCCCTCCTATCCATTAGTGCTCAAAGCCTTGGATCCTTTTTACCCTTGCCTTTTGGTTTTAAGGGCTATTGGCTTTTTCTGCTTGCTTTTTCTTTCTCTCTTTTTTTTTCGCAAAATTTTTTTTTCTTCACTGCTTTTTCTTGCTTCAAGAATCAATTTCATGATTTTTTAGATCATCAATAACATTTCTCTTGTTCATCATTCTTTCAAGAGCCAACAATTTTAACATTCATAAAATTCAATATCAAAAATATGCACTGTTCAAGCATTTATTCAGAAGACAAAAAGTATTGCCACCACATATAAATAATTAGAATTTTCCTTATTAAGAACTCGAAAAAATTAAATTGCATCCTTATTCTACAAATCTACTATTTTATTCATGTTTGATGATGATGAGAAAAATAAATTATAACTTAATTGGAAATAAAACCAAAATAGATATGCTAATTACTACTACTCCTATATAACTTCTAAGGTAAAATCCTATAATAATACTATCACAGAGTTAAAGCTAGAATTAGAACTTAACAACCTGTATTTTGGGAAGTGGATGTTCCTCTAGTCTGTGGGGTGCCTTCAAGAATTGATTTCTGACGCTTCAGCTCCCTTAAGTTCACATCCTTGCTCTTCCTGTTCCCTTAGGTGCCATGATCTTAATGAGTTTTAGCTCAGTGATCATGGCAAATCACACCAAACTTAGAGGTTTGCTTGTCCTCAAGCAAAAGAAAGGAAATGAGAGGGATAGAAGGAGAGGCAGTTTCGAAAAAGAGATAAGATGAGTTGAAAAAGATATGAGAAGAAATTAAAAAGATTTGAAAAAGAATTGGATTGGAAAAAGATTTGTGTTTATGAATTAAGATACATTTGATATTTTTAAAAAAGGGATTTTAGAAATTAGGGTTTTTAGAAATTAGGATTAAAATTTTTGGAATTGACGGATGATATTTTGAAACATGTCTATGCAAGAAATCATGAATTGAAACATAAAAATTAGAAAAAAATGCAAGAAAAAATGAATTTTACCTCCTCCCCACCATCCTGGCGTTAAACGCCCAAATGCTGCATGTTTTGGGCGTTTAACGCCCAAATGCTGCTTCTCCTGGGCGTTCAACGCCCAGCTGTTGCTTCTTTCTGGCGTTGAACGCCAGGAAGTCCTTTGTCACTGGGCGTTTTTATGAACGCCCAGGATGCTAACAATCTGGCGTTAAACGCCCAGAAGGTGCTTCTTTCTGGCGTTCAACGCCCAGAAGATGCTCCTTTCTGGCGTTTAACGCCCAGGTGGCTGCCCTTGCTGGCGTTGAACGCCCAGTGGGTGCTTCTTTTGGGCGTTCAACGCCCAAAATGTTTCTTACTGGCTTTTTTCGCCAGTGAACTTCCGAAATTCTCCTGTAACTCTGTGAATTCAAGCAATTGCTATTTTACCTTGAAGATACTTGGACACATACCTGTAAAAAAGGGAAATTTATTTAATTAGTAAATAAACTTTGTAAATGGCTGGGTTGCCTCCCAGCAAGCGCTTCTTTATTGTCTTTAGCTGGACTACCACTGAGCTCTAATCAAGTCTCAGTTTTGAGAATTCTTGTTCGATGTTGCTTTCAAGATAATGTTTAATTCTCTGTCCATTAACAATGAACTTTTTGTTAGAGTCATTATCCTGAAGCTCTACGTATCCATATGGTGATACACTTGTAATTACATATGGACCTCTCCACCGGGATTTTAATTTCCCAGGGAATAATTTGAGCCTAGAATTAAATAGCAGAACCTTCTGCCCCGGCTCAAAGACTCTGGATGACAATTTCTTATCATGCCATCTTTTTGCTTTTTCTTTGTAAATTTTTGCATTCTCGAAAGCATTGAGTCTAAATTCCTCTAGCTCATTTAACTGAAGCAATCGTTTTTCTCCAGCTAACTTGGCATCAAGGTTTAGGAATCTGGTTGCCCAGTAGGCCTTATGTTCCAGTTCCACTGGCAAGTGACATGCCTTTCCATACACAAGCTGGTATGGAGAGGTCCCTATAGGGGTCTTGAATGCTGTTCTGTATGCCCACAGAGCATCATCCAAGCTTCTTGCCCAATCCCTTCTACGGTTAATTACAGTCCGTTCCAGGATTCTTTTGAGTTCTCTATTTGAGACTTCAGCTTGCCCATTAGTCTGTGGATGATATGGAGTGGCCACCCTGTGGCTAACTCCATAACGAACCAAAGCAGAGTAAAGCTGTTTATTGCAAAAATGAGTGCCCCCATCACTAATTAATACTCTAGGGGTACCAAATCTGCTGAAGATGTATTTCTGGAGGAATTTTAACACTGTTTTAGTGTCATTAGTGGGGGTTGCAATAGCTTCCACCCATTTGGATACATAATCCACTGCCACCAGAATATAAGTGTTTAAGTATGATGGTGGGAAAGGTCCCATGAAGTCAATTCCCCATACATCAAACAACTTAACCTCCAAGATCCCTTGTTGAGGCATGGCATAACTGTGAGGTAGATTGCTAGATCTTTCGCAACTGTCACAATTAAGCACAAACACTCGGGAATCTTTATAGAGAGTAGGCCAGTAGAAGCCACTTTGGAGGATTGTTGTGGCTGTTCGCTCACTTCCAAAATGTCCTCCATACTGTGATCCATGGCAATGCCAAAGGATCTTCTGCGCTTCTTCTTTAGGCACACATCTACGGATTACTCCGTCTGCACATCTCT
Organism: Arachis stenosperma; assembly: GCF_014773155.1. NCBI lineage: Eukaryota > Viridiplantae > Streptophyta > Magnoliopsida > Fabales > Fabaceae > Arachis > Arachis stenosperma. The sequence goes on along the minus strand of NC_080377.1, from coordinate 50,117,502 downwards.
TAAAGAGATACGGCTCATCCCAAAGATAGTACTTTGCATCTGTGATCAATTTCTTTGTTTGTTGCCTACTGTACTCTTTGGGTATGAATCTTACTGCCTTGTAGTTTGCAATGTCTGCAAACCATGGTACTTCCTGGATGGCAAAGAGTTGCTCATCAGGAAAGGTTTCAGAGATCTCAGTGAGGGGGGACGCCCCTTCTACTGGTTCTATTCGGGACAGGTGGTCTGCTACCTGATTCTCTGTCCCTTTTCTGTCTCTTATTTCTATATCAAACTCTTGCAGAAGCAACACCCATCTTATAAGTCTGGGTTTTGAATCCTGCTTTGTGAGTAGATATTTAAGAGCAGCATGATCAGTATACACAATCACTTTTGATCCTACTAAGTAGGATCTAAACTTGTCAATGGCGTAAACCACTGCAAGTAGCTCTTTTTCCGTGGTTGTGTAGTTCTTCTGGGCGTCATTTAGAACACGACTGACATAGTAAATGACGTGCAGAAGCTTGTCATGCCTTTGTCCCAACACTGCACCAATGGCATAGTCACTGGCATCACACATTAGTTCAAATGGCAATGCCCAGTTTGGTGCAGAGATGATTGGTGCTGAGATAAATTTAGCTTTCAGAGTCTCAAATGCCTGCAGACACTCTTTATCAAAGATAAATGGCGTGTCAGCAGCTAGCAGGTTGCTTAGAGGTTTGGCGATTTTTGAAAAATCCTTTATAAACCTCCTATAGAATCCTGCATGCCCCAGAAAGCTTCTGATTGCCTTAACATTGGTTGGTGGTGGTAATTTTTCAATTACCTCTACCTTAGCTTGATCCACCTCTATTCCCTTGTTCGAGATTTTGTGCCCAAGGACAATTCCTTCAGTCACCATAAAGTGACACTTCTCCCAGTTTAAACCAGGTTAGTCTCTTGGCATCTCTTTAGAACAAGTGCTAGATGGTTAAGGCAGGAGCTGAATGAGTCTCCAAACACTGAAAAGTCATCCATGAAGACTTCCAGAAATTTTTCCACCATATCAGAGAAAATTGAGAGCATGCACCTCTGAAAGGTTGTAGGTGCATTGCACAGGCCAAATGGCATCCTTCTGTATGCAAATACTCCAGATGGACATGTGAATGCCGTTTTCTCTTGATCCTGGGGATCTACTGCAATTTGATTATAACCTGAATATCCATCCAGGAAGCAGTAGTATTCATGACCTGCTAGTCTTTCTTGCATCTGGTCTATGAATGGTAAAGGAAAGTGATCCTTTCTGGTGGCTGTATTGAGCCTTCTGTAATCAATACACATACGCCACCCTGTAACTGTTCTTGTAGGAACCAGTTCATTTTTTTCATTATGAACCACTGTCATGCCACCTTTCTTAGGGACGACTTGGACAGGGCTTACCCAGGGGCTATCAGAAATAGGATAAATAATCCCAGCCTCTAGTAACTTAGTGACCTCTTTCTGCACCACCTCCTTCATGGCTGGATTCAGCCACCTTTGTGGTTGGACCACTGGCTTGGCGTCACCATCCAATAGGATCTTGTGCATGCATCTGGCTGGGCTAATGCCCTTAAGATCACTGATGGACCACCCAAGAGCTGTCTTGTGTGTCCTTAGCACTTTAATTAGTGCTTCCTCTTCCTGTGGCTCTAAGGTAGAGCTTATGATTACAGGAAAGGTATCATCTTCTCCCAGAAATGCATATTTCAAGGATGGTGGTAATGGTTTGAGCTCAGGTTTGGGAGGTTTCTCCTCTTCCTGAGGGATTTTCAGAGGTTCTATTATTCTCTCTGACTCCTCCAGATCAGGCTGAACATCTTTAAAAATGTCCTCTAGCTCTGATTCGAGACTCTCAGCCATATTGACCTCTCTTACCAGAGAGCCAATAATATCAACACTCATGCAGTCATTTGGGGTGTCTGGATGTTGCCTGGCTTTGACAACATTCAACTTGAACTCCTCCTCATTGACTCTCAAGGTTACTTCCCCTTTTTGGACATCAATGAGGGTTCGGCCAGTTGCTAGGAAAGGTCTTCATAGAATGAGAGTTGCACTCTTGTGCTCCTCCATTTCCAGCACCACAAAGTCAGTAGGAAAGGCGAATGGCCCAACCTTGACAATCATGTCTTCAATCACGCCTGATGGGTATTTAATGGAGCCATCAGCAAGTTGAAGACATATCCTGGTTGGTTTGATTTCTTCAGTTAAACCAAGCTTTCTGATAGTAGATGCAGGTATTAGGTTGATACTTGCCCCAAGATCACATAAAGCTTGCTTGGTACAAGTACCCTCTAATGTGCATGGTATCATAAAGCTCCCAGGATCTTTAAGCTTCTCAGGTAAGCTTTTCAGAATGACTGCACTGCATTCTTCAGTGAGGTAAACTTTTTCAGTTTCCCTCCAATCCTTCTTATGACTTAAGATCTCTTTCATGAACTTAGCATAAGAGGGTATTTGCTCAAGTGCTTCTGCAAACGGAATCTTTATTTCAAGAGTCCTGAGATAGTCTGCAAAGCGGGCAAATTGCTTATCCTGTTCCGCTTGGCGGAGTTTTTGAGGATAAGGCATTTTGGCTTTGTATTCCTCAACCTTAGTTGCTGCAGGTTTATTACCTACAGAGGAGGGTTGGGAAGCCTTTTTAGAAGGGTTTTTATCAGCACTTGTATGTGACTGATTTCCCACTGGCGTTTGAGTGCCAGGGGTGGAAGCTGGAGTGGTGTTAGACGCCACCTCCTTATTTGTTACTGGCATCTGAACGCCAGAACTATGCTCCCTTTGGGCGTTCAACGTTGGATTCATGCTTGTTTCTGGCGTTGAACGCCAGGAATGAGCATGGTCTGGGCGTTCAGCGCCAGCATTATTCCTCTCTGGGCTCTGATTGTCCTCAGAGGGATTTTGAGTAGCCATTTGTTCATTTCTTGGCTTCCTGCTGCTTTGAAGTGAGGTATTTAATGTTTTCCCACTTCTTAATTGAACTGCTTGGCATTCTTCTGCTATTTGTTTTGACAGTTGCTTTTCTGTTTGCTTTAACTGTACTTCCATATTCCTGTTTGCCATTCTTGTTTCCTGTAGTATTTCCTTGAATTCGGCTAGCTGCTGAGTTAGAAAGTCTAATTGCTGATTGAATTCATTAGCCTGATCTACAGGATTGAGTTCAGCAGTTACTGTTTTAGCTTCTTCTTTCATGGAAGATTCACTGCTTAGGTACAGATGCTGATTTCTAGCAACTGTATCAATAAGCTCTTGAGCTTCTTCAATTATTTTTCTCATATGTATAGATCTGCCAGCTGAGTGGTCTAGAGAAATCTGAGCTTTTTCTGTAAGCCCATAGTAGAAGATGTCTAATTGCACCCACTTTGAAAACATTTCAGAGGGGCATTTTCTTAGCATCTCTCTGTATCTCTCCCAGGCATCATAAAGGGATTCATTATCTCCTTGTTTGAAGCCTTGGATGCTTAGCCTTAGCCGTGTCATCCGTTTTGGAGGGAAATAGTGATTCAGGAATTTTTCTGACAGTTGTTTCCATGTTTTTATGCTGTTCTTAGGTTGGTTATTTAACCACCTCTTAGCTTGATCTTTTACAGCAAATGGAAACAGTAATAATCTGTAGACATCCTGATCTACTTTCTTATCATGTACTGTGTCAGCAATTTGTAAAAATTGTGCCAGAAACTCTGTAGGTTCTTCATGTGGAAGACCGGAATACTGGTAGCTTTGCTGCACCATGATAATGAGCTGAGGATTCAACTCAAAGCTACTAACTCCAATAGAGGGTATACAGATACTACTCCCATATGAAGCAGTAGTGGGGCTAGCATATGACCCCAAAGTCCTCTTGGACTGTTCATTTCTGCTTATGTCCATGTTGGAGTAAAGGGGTAATGTGGATTTAAATTTTTAGTTTATAAATAAATAAAAATAAAAAAAATTTGAAATAAAATAAAAACCAAAATAAAAATAAGATAAAATAAGAAAATTAAAATAAAAAAAAATTAATAAGAATTTGAAAATATTTTATGAAGATTTTTGAAAAAGATAAATTTATTTATCTATTTATTTATTTATTATTTTTTTTAAACTTAAAAAGATAAGAATTGAAAAACTTTAAAATTGAAATCTGAATTTTTATAAAAAAAATTTTCGAAAAAAATAGTTCAAAATTAGTTAGAAAAGATATTTTTTTTTTGAATTTTGAATTTTATGATGAAAGAGAAAAACACATAAAAGACACAAGACTTAAAATTTTTAGATCTAATGCTCCTTATTTTCGAAAATTTTGGAGGAAAAACACCAAGAAACACTAAACTTAAAAATTTAAGATCAAGACACAAGAAAAAAACTCAAGAACACCTTGAAGATTCACAAGAACACCAAGAACAAAAGGAAGAACACCAAACTTAAAATTTTTAGAAAACTTTAATAAAATTTTCGAAAATTATGAAAAGATTAACAAGATAACACCAAACTTAAAGTTTGGCACAAGATTAAATCAAGAAAAATTATTTTTGAAAAAGGATTTAAAAAGAAGGTGCCCAATTGCTAAGAACATAAACCCACGCTATAACCAACTGAGCTAAACATGTAACGTATTTTAAAGATGTATTATTTTTATGGATAAAAGTATAATTTTTGAAAGTTAATGTTTTGAAAAAGCACAAGAAAAACAAGAAAAGACACAAAACAAGAAAAACTCAAGATCAAACAAGAAAAATAAACAAGAACAACTTGAAGATCAATGAAGAACAAAGAGCACAAGTTCGAAAATTCAAAGAAAAGTATAAAAGATGCAATTGACACCAAACTTAGAACAAGACACTAGACTCACGAAAAATTAACAATTAATAAAGAAAAATAATATAAAATTTTTTTTTTTGAAAAGAAATTTTTTTGAAAAGAAACTATCCTATCAGAATTTAATGACTCTATAACAATAAAAATAAATTATTCCTAATCTAAGAAATAGAATAAACCTTTAGTTGTTCAAACTCGAATAATCCCCGGCAACGGCGCCAAAAACTTGGTGCACGAATTTGTGATCCGCACAACTAACCAGCAAGTGCACTGGGTCGTCCAAGTAATACCTTACGTGAGTAAGGGTCGATCCCACGGAGATTATTGGTTTGAATCAAGCTATGTTTATCTTATTATTCTTAGTCAGGATATTATTAAAATTATCAGTTGGAATTATTAGATTGGAAAAATAAAAGAGAATAAAAGCGTTACTTGTTGTGCAGTAATGAGAAATATGTTGGAGTTTTGGAGATGCTTTGTCCTCTGAACTTCAACTCTTCCTTGAAATCCTTTTCCACACGCAAAGTCCCTTCCATGGCAAGCTCTATGTAGGGTGTCACCGTTGTCAATGGCTACTTCCCATCCTCTCAGTGAAAACATTCCTATGCTCTGTCACAGCACGGCTAATCATCTGTCGGTTCTCAATCAGGTTGGAATAGAATCCATTGATTCTTTTGCGTTTGTCACTAATGCCCAGCCTTCAGGAGTTTGAAGCTCGTCACAGTCATTCAATCCCAGAATCCTACTCAGAATACCACAGACAAGGTTTAGACTTTCCGGATTCTCATGAATGCCGCCATCAATCCGGCTTATACCACGAAGATTCTGAGTAATGAATCTAAGAGATACTCATTCAATCTGATGTAGAACGGAGGTGGTTGTCAGGCACACGTTCATGGATGATGAGTTTCACGGATCATCACCTTCTCCATAATTAAGTGCGAATGAACATCTTAGATAAGAACAAGCGTGTTTGAATGGAAAATAAAGGAATTGTATTAATTCATCGAGACGCTGCAGAGCTCCTCACCCCCAACAATGGAGTTTAGAGACTCATGCCGTCAAAAAGTATGTAATTCAGATCTGAAAAATGTCATGAGATACAAAATAATTCTCTAAAAGTTGTTTAAATAGTAAACTAGTAACCTAGGTTTACAGAATATGAGTAAACTAAGATAATTGGTGCAGAAATCCACTTCTGGGGCCCACTTGGTGTGTGCTGGGGCTGAGACTAAAGCTATCCACGAGCTGAGGCTTTTCTTGGAGTTGAACTCCAAGTTATAACGTGTTTTGGGCGTTCAACTCCGGATCATGACGTGTTTCTGGCGTTTAACTCCAGACAGCAGCATGTACTTAGCGTTCAACGCCAAGTTACGTCGTCTATCTTTGCGCAAAGTATAGACTATTATATATTGCTGGAAAGCCCTGGATGTCTACTTTCCAACGCCGTTGAGAGCGCGCCAATGGGACTCCTGTAGCTCCAGAAAATTCATTTCGATTGCAGGGAGGTCATGATCCAACAACATCAGCAGTCCTTTTTCAGCCTAACTCAGATTTTTGCTCAGCTCCCTCAATTTCAGTCAGAAAATACCTGAAATCACAGAAAAACACACAAACACATAGTAAAGTCCAGAAATATGATTTTTGCCTAAAAACTAATAATATTCTACTAAAAACTAATTAAAACATGCTAAAATCTACATGAAATTACCCCCAAAAAGCGTATAAAATATCCGCTCATTAATTACCGGGGATTATTTGAGTTGTGAAAAGTATTGATCATAATTTCGTGCATCACAAACGCAAAAGAATCAAGGGATTCTATTCTAACATGATCGAGAACCGACAGATGATTAGCCATGCTGTGACAGAGCATTTGGACCTTTTTCACTAAGAGGATGGGATGTAGCCATTGACAACGGTGATGCCCTACATACAGCTTGCCATGGAAAGGAATAAGAAGGATTGAAGGAAGGCAGTAGGAAAGTAGAGATCCAACAGGGACAAGCATCTCCAGACACTTATCTGAAATTCACACCATTGAATTACATGAGTAACTCTATCTTTATTTTCTGCTTATTTATTTATTATTCGAAAACTCCATAACATTTACTATCCGCCTAACTGAGATTTACAAGATAACTATAGCTTGCTTCATACCAACAATCTCTGTGGGATCCACCCTTACTCACGTAAGGTATTACTTGGACGACCCTGTGCACTTGCTGGTTAGTTGTGCGAAGTTGTGACTAAGTGTGATTCACATTTGAGAGGGCTACCAAGTTATTGGGGCCATTGTTGATGATCACAATTTCGTGCACCAAGTTTTTGGCGCCGTTGCCGGGGATTGTTCGAGTGTGGACAACTGACGGTTCATCTTGTTGCTCAGATTAGGTAATTTTCTTTTTATTTTCTTTTCAAAAAGTTTTCAAAAATATTTTTCAAAATTTTTCCCTTTGTTTTCGAAAATTATTCCAAAATTTTTAAGAATGAATTCTAGAGTTTCATAGTAACATGTTGAAGCCTGACTGGCTACAAAGCCATATCCAAATCCTTTTGGATTGAGGCTTCCACTTGTCAACATAACGGGTATGTATATGGAGTTGGATGAAATATCAGCTGTTGCATGCCTGATTTATATCTTCTAAAGCTGGCTGGCTATTAAGCCATGCCCAACCCTTGGATTGGAGCTTTAAGACTAACATTGAAAGATTCCTGGAATTCTTATTAAAAATTTTGAATCTCTTAATTTCTTTTCCTATATGTTTTTTCGAAAAAAAAAATAAAAGGAAATACAAAAAATTCATAAAATCATAAAAACCAAAAATATTTTGTGTTCTTGTTTGAGTCTTGGGTCATGTTTTAAGTTTGGTGTCAATTGCATGCTTTAAAAATATTTCTTGCATTTTTCGAAAATTCATGCATTCATAGTGTTCTTCATGATCTTGAAGTTGTTCTTGGTAAGTCTTCTTGTTTGATCTTGATGTTTTCTTGTTTTGTGTCTTTTATTGTTTTTCATGTGCATCTTTGCATTCATATTGTCTAAGCATTAAAGATTTCTAAGTTTGGTGTCTTGCATGTTTTCTTTGCATCAAAATTTTTTTCAAAAATATGTTCTTGATGTTCATCATGATCTTCAAGGTGTTCTTGGTGTTCATCTTGACATTCATAGTGTTCTTGCATGCATCATTGGTTTTGATCCAAAATTTTCATGTTTTGGGTCATATTTGTGTTTTTCTCTCTCATCATTAAAAATTAAAAAAAAATATCTTTTCCTTATTTCTCTCAAAAATTCAAAATTTTGGGTTGACTTGGTCAAAAAATTTTAAAATAAGTTGTTTTCTTGTTAGTCAAGTCAAAATTTCAATTTTAAAAATCTTATATTTTCAAAACTTTTTCAAAACTCAAATCTTTTTCATTTTTTATATATATTTTTGAAAATTTCTTTTAAATTGATTTTCAAAATCTTTTTTTTTATCTTTATTTCATAATTTTCGAAATTATGCTAACAATTAATATGATTGATTCAAAAATTTGAAGTTTGTTACTTTCTTGTTAAGAAAGGTTCAATCTTTAAATTCTAGAATCATATCTTTTAGTTTCTTGTTAGTTAAGTAATTAATTTTAATTTTAAAAATTAAATCTTTTTCAACCATATCTTTTTTATCATATCTTTTTATCATATCTTTTATATATCATATCTTTTTCAAAATTTTATCTTCTTCAAAAAAATTTGATTTCAAAATATCTTATCTTATCTTCTTATCTTCTTATCTTTTCAAATTTGATTTTCAAATCTTTTTCAACTAACTATTTGACTTTTTGTTTGTTTCTTATCTTTTTCAAAACAACTTAACTACTTCTCCCTCTCTAATTTTCGAAAATATCTCCCCCTTTTTCAAAATTATTCTTAAATTAATTAATTGTTTGAATTTTTAATTTTAATTTTATTTCTTATCTTAATTCTCGAAAATTATTAACTCCTTTTCAAAAATTATTTTCGAAATTTTTTCCCTCTCCTCTTCTTCTATTTATTTATTTATTTACTAACACTTCTCTTCACCTCTCTTCATCTCAAATCACTACCCCTATCCTCACCCTTGTGTTTGGATTCTCCTTTCTTTATTCCCTTCTTCTTCTACTAATAATAAGGAACCTCTTTACTGTGACATAGAGGATTCCTCTTCTTTTTCTGTTCTTTTCTCTTTCATATGAGCAGGAACAAGGAAAAAGACATTCTTGTTGAAGCTGACCCAGAACCTAAAAGGACTCTGAAGAGAAAACAAAGAGAACCTAAATTATAACAATCCAGCGACAACCTTGCTGAAATTTTCGAACAAGAAAAGAAGATGTCCTAACAACAATAATGCAAGAAGGATGCTTGGTGATTATACCACACCTACGTCCAAGTTTGATGGAAGAAGCATCTCAATTCCTACCATAGGAGCAAACAATTTGGAGCTGAAACCTCAACTAGTTGCTCTAATGCAACAAAACTGTAAGTTTCATGGACTTCCATCAAAAGATCCCTATCAGTTTTTAACTGAGTTCTTGCAGATCTGTGAGACTGTAAAGACGAATGGAGTAGATCCTGAAGTCTACAGGCTCATGCTTTTTCCTTTTGCTGTAAGAGACAGAGCTAGAGCATGGTTGGACTCTCAACCTAAAGATAGCCTGGACTCCTGGGATAAGCTGGTCACAGCCTTCTTGGCTAAGTTCTTTCCTCCTTAAAAGCTGAGCAAGCTTAGAGTGGATGTTCAGACCTTCAAACAAAAAGATGGTGAATCCCTCTATGAAGCTTGGGAAAGATACAAACAGATGACCAAAAGATGTCCTTCTGACATGTTTTCAGAATGGACCATGATAGATATATTATATTATGGTCTGTCTGAGTTCTCTAAGATGTCACTGAACCATTCTGCAGGTGGATCCATTCACCTAAAGAAAACGCCTGCAGAAGTGATGCTTCGATTTTAGGAAATTGCACGATCGGCAAAAATTCCTTCCGGCAAGTGCACCGGTTATCGTCAAGTAAAAACTCACAATAGAGTGAGGTCGAATCCCACAGGGATTGGTTGAGTGAGCAATTCGGATTAGAAGTGAGTTCTAGTTGAGCGGAATCAAGATTTAGATGAGAATTGCGGAATGTAAAATTGGCGGGAAACGTAAATGGCAAGAAATTGAAATTGCGGAATCTTAAATTGCATGAATTAAAGAGCGAGAAGCTAAATTGCTGAAATTAAAAAGGGATCGGGGTGATTGCATGAATTTAATTGCAGAATGTAAAGAGAAAGTGGTAGATCAGAAATGGGGAATTCATTGGGTTTCAGGAGATATTGAGATCTCCGAATCAAAACATTTTTATCCCTTCCTCAACCAATGCGTTCATTGAATTTTGCTTGGCAATCTTATATGATTGGATCCCAATCCCTTGGCTCACCAATTCTCTCTAAAAACAAACAAATTCCCAATCCCTTGGTTTAAATGTTCATAAGAAGAGATGACGCTCGATCACTGATTATACCACACAGTTTCATGAACCACAATTTGGTAGGATTACATGTCACAATATCCATCCAAACCCCAATCCAATTCACTGTGAGAAAGCTTCTCTAGCATGAATCCTCCATTCCTTTCCCAAGGTTCCGAAGGATTCCAATTATGGATAGTTTCTTTCCCAAGACAACTAACCAATGGAATTAGATCGAGAAGCTTTCTAACAAAATTCAAGAGAAAAGATTGAAGAAGAAGATAAAAACTATTATTGATTCATTGAATTACAATAGAGCTCCCTAACCCAATGAAAGGGGGTTTAGTGAGTCATAGCTCTGAATTCAATTACAAAAAGTATGAAAACTAGAAAAATGATCCAAAAGTTGCTCCAACTAACTTAAATTCTATCCTATTTATACACTTTCTAAATTGAGCTTCTGTTGTGTTTCTTGGGATTTGAGGCCTTTCCCTGATTTCCTTTTGCTTTGGGTTTATGATCCATAATCCTGATAAGGCTGCTGATCCAACTCTGTAACATTCATTGAGCCAACTTAGTGATAATTAAGTAATGACACATGACTCAACAAATTGGAATTCCAGACTCATCAATTCTTCAGGCCCAATCCCATAAACCATGATATTCAATTGGGTTTCATACCAGAGTATGTTTAAGTTAATGTTTGTGCTCAAATGCTAACTTAAACTGCAATATCTTTGGCCCAGAAACCTTTTCAAATAGTGGCGTTTAAGTTGCAGTTTAAGCTTAAACTGCAACTTAAACGTTGGACACTCCTGGAGGTGGTATAATTCAAGCACGTTTAAGCTTCAGTTTAAGGTTAAACTGAAGCTTAAACGTGGAAATGGAAGAAAGCAACCCTGGAGGGTAAAGTAGTCGAACACGTTTAAGCTTCAGTTTAAGGTTAAACTGAAGCTTAAACGTGGAAATGAAGAAAGCAACCCTGGAGGAGAATTTTGGTCGAACACATTTAAGCTTCAGTTTAAGGTTAAACTGAAGCTTAAACGTGGAAAAAACGTGGAAATGAAGAAAGCAACCCTGGAGGAGAATGGTCGAACACGTTTAAGCTCCAGTTTAAGCTTAAACTGGAGCTTAAACGTGGAAATGAGGAAAGCAACCCTGGAGTGTGGTTTTTGGTCGAACACGTTTAAGCTTCAGTTTAAGGTTAAACTGAAGCTTAAACGTGGAAATGGCTCCCTGGTGCATTTCTCATTTCTGGCATTTAACTTCCAGTTTAAGGTTAAACTGGAGGTTAAACGCCACTTTCAGCTTTCCTCAGCTTTCATGATTTTGGCGTTTAAGCTCCAGTTTAAGCTTAAACTGGAGCTTAAACGCCACTGATAGTTCCCAGCATTATATGGCTTGGCAATTTAAGTTCCAGTTTAAGCTTAAACTGGAACTTAAACTCCACATGTGATATTCAAGCTTCCTCTATTGATTTTGTTGCTTCCTTGCCTAGCCTCTTCTTCCCTGAAATCATCCAAACAACTGCATCAAAGTCTTGCAAAATTTCATGAGAAATCTTCCATTCATAGCATTCAAGTAATATAACTAAAAACTCATGGAATTTGCATCAAAATCATACTGTTTGGATGGTTCATTGCTTTGTTATTCATTTAACCATTCTTGGTTACTTTAAGCTCAAGAAAATGCATAAAGCAACTAAAACTAATAGAAAAATGCTAGTGAAACTAGCCTAAGATGCCTTGGCATCAAGAAGCTCAAGAACTTATTGACATGGTTGCAAATAACCAGTTCATGTACACTTCTGAGAGGAATTCCGTGAATAATGGGACGCCTCAAAGGAAGAGAGTTTTTGAAATTGATGCTCTGAATGCCATATTGGATCAGAACAAAATGTTGACTCAGCAAGTCAACATGATTTCTCAAAATCTGAATGGATGGCAAAATGCATCCAACAGTACTAAAGAGGCATCTTCTGAAGAAGAAGCTTATGATCCTGAAAACCCTGCAATTGCAGAGGTAAATTACATGGGTAAACCTTATGAAAACACCTATAATTCATCATGGAGAAATCATCCGAATTTCTCATGGAAGGATCAACAAAAGCCTCAACAAGGCTTTAATAATGGTGGAAGAAATAGGCTCAGCAATATCAAGCCTTATCCATCATCTTCTCAGCAATAGACAGAGAATTATGAGCAGAATACCTCTAACTTAGCATATTTAGTCTCTGATCTGTCTAAGGCCACTTTAAGTTTCATGAATGAAACAAGGTCCTCCATCAGAAATCTGGAGGCACAAGTGGGCCAGCTGAGTAAGAAAATCATTGAAACCCCTCCTAGTACTCTCCCAAGCAATACGGAAGAGAATCCAAAAAGAGAGTGCAAGGCCATTGATATAATCAACATGGCCGAACCTAGAGAGGAAGGAGAGGACGTGAATCCCAATGAGGAAGACCTTATAGGACGTCTCTCAAGCAAGAAGGAGTTCCCTATTGAGGACCCACGGGAATCTGAGGCCCATATAGAGACCATAGAAATTCCATTAAACCTCCTTCTGCCATTTTTGAGCTCTGAAAACTATTCTTCCTCTGAAGAGGATGAAGATGTAACTGGAGAGCAAGTTGCTTAATATCTAGGAGCTATCATAAAACTGAATAACAAGTTATTTGGTAATAAGACTTGGGAAGGTGAACCTCTCTTGCTCATTAGTGAACTAGATACCTGGGTTCAGCAAACTTTACCTCAAAAGAGACAAGATCCTGGCAAATTCGTAATACCCTGTACCATAGGCACCATGACTTTTGAGAAAGCTCTGTGTGTCCTAGGGTCAGGCATAAATCTTATGCCACTTTCTGCAATGGAGAAACTGGGGATCATTGAGGTACAGCCTGCCATATTCTCATTACAAATGGCAGACAAGTCAGTAAGACAAGCTTATGGATTGGTAGAGGACGTGTTGGTAAAGGTTGAAGGCCTTTACATCCCTGCTAATTTCATAATCTTAGACACTAGGAAGGAGGAGGATGAATGCATCATCCTTGGAAGACCTTTCCTAGCCACAGCAGGAGCTGTGATAGATGTTAACAGAGGAGAATTAGTCCTTCAATTGAATGGGGACTACCTTGTGTTTAAGGCTCAAGGATCTTCTTCTTTAATAATGGATAGAAAGCATGAAAAGCTTCTCTCAGTATAGAGTCAAACAGAGCACCCACAGTCAAATTCTAAGTTTGGTGTTGGGAGGCCACAACCAAACTCTAAGTTTGGTGTTGAATCCCCACAACCAAACTCTAAGTTTGGTGTTGGGACTATACAATATTGACCTGATCACCTGTGAGTAGGGGTGTAATCGGTTCGGTTTGGTTCGGTTTTGGACCGAAAACCAACCGAACCGACCTGATCGGTTTTACAATAATACCAACCATTCGGTTGGCTGCTGTTTGAACAACCGAACCGAACCGAACCGAACCAACAGCGGTTTGGTTCGGTCGGTTTTTTCGGTTTTTTTACACCTAATAATCAGCATTTAAATTACCATAAAATGAAGTTTAAAATCATCAATAAACTAGAATAACAAAAGTATATTACATCCAAATTCAATACAAATTCAACTTAATTAAACATAAAATAAAGACAATTAAAAATTTCTAGCAAAACAACATAAATAAACATACTTTAAACCGAAATAATCACTTTAAAACAAATAAAAACCAATCTAAATCCACACCAGACTCGTCATCATCCTTTCCAGTTGGTGCAATTTCTACAAAAAAAAAAAAACAAAAAAATCAATATAGATTATAAACATAAACATAATATAGATTATAAATTATAAATATATAAATCAGCATCCAAACTCATCAACTTCACTAAAAGTATTGTTTCCAGCAACAAATTCAACATTAATACTTGTTTAAAAATATTGTTTTCAACATTTAAAGCTTATATATGTGTAGCTTTGAGAGTAATAGTTAAAATTTATAAATTAGAACAGTGTGTGTGAGAGAGAATTATGTGCAGAGTAGAGAATTATTAATTATAATGCAGTAGTTGAAGCACTGCATAAAAGATAAACTTGTGGCTAACCAAAATATCCCAAAAGATAAATTTGTGGCTAACCAAAATATCCCAAATCCATAACTTATAGAAAAAAGAACACCAAAAATTAAATTACGAAGATACTTAGACAGAAAAAGGTATCCAGCTCCCTCAGGTTCATAGTTATTAGTTAATTACAATTCATTATTCATCTACAATATATTTATCTATCTATCAATCTATCAATATATGCACAGAGAGAGTAAGCAAGTAAATGATAAGAAGAACCAAAGCAGAATTCATTTCATTAACAGCTCATAAGCAGAACCAAAGCAGCTCATAAGCAGCTCATAAACAGAATCATAATTAATTCATTTTTAAAGCCAATCAACAGAATTTAAATGACTATAAACAATCAGAGACAGCAACATAAAATTAATGAAATGAGGGACATGTATGTTCTATATATAAATTGAAAATTTCTCAATGATGATGATGATGATGATGATGACCTTTAATTCCAATGTGAGTTGTAACTTTTCCCAATATTTTTAGATTTACAATTACATACACACATTCATTCAAAACAAGAGCAAAAAGATACCAAGATAAATTACATAATATTCAAAGTCATCCAACAAGATTAGCAAGTAGCAAGCCAGGACCTTTAAATGTATATTCTGGATTCAAACAGCTACACTTACATGATTATATATACTGAACAATAAAGGACTTATGGAAAACTGATCTTTTGATTGAAATTGGATACATTTTTCAAATTGAAGATTGCTGGGACATCTTAAACCATGATCTTGTGTTCTGAGTATAAATAATAATAATAATACTCAAACAATTAACTAGTTCCATTATAATGTGATTGCCTGATTAGACACAAAGGCTATATTATTATTGGAGGTACAAAATGAAAGGGCAGCATAATTCAGGTTAAATCAAGTACAAATATTACTAAAAATCCTACTAAAGTTATATATTCTGTTGAAAAAATATTGCAGACTATGAAAATGTGGGTCTTAATTAAGCTTGTTTTCACCATTTGGAAATTGGAATTAAAGATTTTTTAAGGCAATAATATATTTTAACGTCCCCAGGTTAGGACATGAAAATTGATCGAAAAAGATTCTTCTCTGTGTTTCATTGGTGAGTTTATTGACAATATATACATTAATTACTGTAAAAAAATTATAACGAAGGAGAAATTCTAACCTCCGAAGAAGATATTGTTCAGTTGCTTTTTGCAGGAGAGGGCTCGGCGAATGGACTGCTGCTCGGCGACCAGAGTGCTGCTCTGCTTAGGGTTTGTTGCCACGGCTTATGACTGGACGGCGGCTTCGAGCGATGGTGGAGGGCGCGAACTGGATGATGCTTCTGGGCTTCTGGCTACACGATGGCGCTGCTCTTTGCTATGCATGCGAGTCTGCGTCGGAGATGAATTGATGACTTGCGACAACTTTGAGCGACGATGGAGGGCTTCCTTGATGGTGGATGATGCTCTCTGGATCTCTGGCTCTCTCAACCTCTCATTCTCTCAGTCATGGCCGCATGGAGGAGGAAGAATAGAAGATGGGTTGGGAAGTGGGTGTCTGTGTGAATGAGGGCTGCGCGAGTGAAAGGGGAAGAGGGTGAACGGGTTTCAGATTTAGGCTTTTATACCTAGGTTAAACTAAGGGTAAACTAGTAAAAACAATCACTAAAGAGCATCTGCCTCGGTTCGGTTCGGTTCGGTTCGGTTTTACTAAACCAACCGAAAACCGAACCGAACCGATCGGTTTAATTCGAAAAAAACCAAAAAAACCGGTTTTTTCGGTTTTTCATTCGGTTGTTGTAATTTTCGGTTTGGTTTTGCGGTATTTTTCGGTCCGGTTCGGTAACTTACACCCCTACCTGTGAGGCTCCATGAGAGTCCACTATCAAGCTATTGACATTAAAGAAGCGCTTATTGGGAGGCAACCCAATTTTTATTTATCTTATTTTATTTTATTTTCATTGTTCTTTTATGTTTTATTAGGTTCATGATCATGTGGAGTCATGAAAAAAAATATTAAAATTAAAAATAGAAACAAAAATAGCAGAAGAAAAATCACACCCTGGAGGAAGGACTTACTGGCGTTTAAACGCCAGTAAGGAGCATCTGGCTGGCGTTCAACGCCAGAACAGAGCATGGATTTGGCGTTAAACGCCAGAAACAAGCAACATCCTGGCGTTCAAACGCCAAGAATGCACCCTGAGGAGAGCTGGCGCTGAACGCCAGAAACAAGCATGGAATTGGCGTTCAACGCCAGAAACATACTACACATGGGCGTTGAATGCCCAGAACATGCATCACTTCGGCGTTTAAATGCCAGAATTACATGCAAAGGCATTTTACATGCCTAATTGGTGCAAGGATGTAAATCCTTGACACCTTAGGATCTGTGGACCCCACAGGATCCCCACCTACCATATTCTTCCCTCTTCTCAACATTCATCCTCTCTTTCCAATAAACACTCTTCCCCAAAACCCTTCACCAATCACCTCAATCTCTCTTCCCAATTACCCCCTTCACCACTTACATCCATCCACTCTTCCCCATAAACCCCACCTACCTTCAAAATTCAAATTTCTTTCCCACCCTAAATGGCCGAACCTACTCCCTCTCCTCTCCCTATATAAACCCCTCCATTCTCCTTAATTTTCACACAACACAACCCCCTCTTCTGCACCTTGGACGAATACACCTCCCCTACTCTCCTCCATATTTTCTCTTTTTCTTCTTCTTTTCTTTCTTCTCTTGCTCAAGGGTGAGCAATATTTTAAGCTTGGTGTGGTAAAAGCATAAGCTTTTTGTTTTTCCATTACCATTGATGGCACCTAAGGCCGGAGAAACCTTTAAAAAAGGGAAAGGGAAGACAAAAGCTTCCACCTTCGAGTCATGGGAGATGGAAAGATTTATCTCCAAAGCCCATCAAGACCACTTCTATGATGTTGTGGCCAAGAAGAAGGTGATCCCCGAGGTCCCTTTCAAGCTCAAGAAAAATGAGTATCCGGAGATCCGACATGAGATCCAAAGAAGAGGTTAGGAAGTTCTAACCAACCCCATCCAACAAGTTGGAATCTTAATGGTTTAAGAGTTCTATGCCAATGCATGGATCACTAGAAACCATGATCAAAGTAAGAACCCGAACCCAAAGAATTATCTTACAATGGTTCGGGGGAAATACTTAGATTTTAGTCCGGAAAATGTGAGGTTGGCGTTCAACTTGCCCATGATGCAAGGAGATGCATGCCCCTACACTAGAAGGGTCAACTTTAATCAAAGGTTGGACCAAGTCCTTGTGTTGATTTTCGGGGATTTTATCATCGTTTCTCACATTTATCCAATGAAATAGCATGGTTTTTATTATTCTCTTTTATTTGTGCTTAAGTGAAAAAATATGCTTTTTAGGCCCTTAAATTGGTGATTCTAAATCACCTTAATTCCAGTCGATGCCTTGATGTGTTTGTTGAATGATCTCAGGTTCATGAGGCAAGTATTGAATGGAAGAAGTGAAGAGAAAAGCATGCATAGTGGAGAGTCCATGAAGAAACAAGGATTTAGGATGCTAAGATCGATGTGCACGCGCAGCAGACGCACACGCGTGGAAATTGAAGTCGCATGGCGACGCGAACGTGTGACAGACGCGTACACGTGGATAAAAAATGCCATCGACGCGTACGTGTGACCCACTTAAAGTGAATCCGCTGGGGGCGATTTCTGGGCTTCCCAGGCCCAGATCCAACTCATTTCTGAGCATATTACATGCAAAATTCAAAGGGGGATCAACATACATTAGCAAATAGTTTAGTTTTGATGATGCTTTAGTTAGTTTTTAGAGAGAGAAGATCTCTCTTTTCTCTAGATTAGGATTCTTAGTTTTAGATCTAGATCTACTTCCTCTTTTGTTTCAATTTTCCTTTTCTTTCATCTTTAATTGTTCCCTTGTAGTTGTAACATTCTACTTCTCTTGTAATCCCTTTGTATTGTTAGTTGCAGTTATGAATTCTTTTATAGATCTCCTTTCCCTTTCAATGCAATTTATGATTTCTTTGTTGTTTCATAATTGTTTTGGTTTTCTATTGTTGATCTCTTGCCTTTGTATTTATAGCCTCCTTTAATTCTTGCAATTTATGATGTTTACTTTTATTGCCTTTTATGTGTTTGATGAAATGTTTCTTTTAGCTATGAGTTAGATTTCTCTCCTCTTGGCTTTTGTTGAGTAATTAGTAACTCTTGAGTTATCAAACTCTCTTGTTGATTGATAATTGGAAGTTGCTAATCAATTTGAATGTCACTAAAGCTAGTCTTTTATTATGATTTGACTAAGACTTGTGATCTCAAGTTGATTATCTCTACTTGACTTTCCTTCATAGTTAGAGGTTAACTAAGTGGAGCAATGGACAATTTTTGTCACAATTGATGATGATAATGAGGATAGGACTTCTAGTTCTCATACCTTGCCAAGAGCTTTCTTAGTTGTTATTTTATTTCCTTTTGCCATTTACATTTCTTGCCTCTTTATTCAAAACTCCAAAATATACAACCCATAACCAATAACATGAATACTTTCCTGCAATTCCTTGAGAGACGACCTGAGGTTTAAATACTTCGGTTTAGAATTATACTTGCAACAAGAATTTATTTGTGAAATTCTTTACTGACACACAATTTCCGTTCATCAGTTATGTGGGTGAGTGTATTGAGATGGTGTATAAGGAGGTGATGGTTCATATGGTTGGTGGCAAGGTATATAAACATCTTGATTCCATGGAGGTGGATGGTTTAGTACTTGAAGGTTTGGTGGTTGAGTGTTGTGTAAAGGGTACCATTCATATTTTTGGGTTTGGTATGGACATAGGTGAGGGTTTGGCTCCTTATACCATGGGGGAGGTGGTTGCCATGAGTGTTGCTTATACGCATATGGTTCCTCCCTCAATTGATTCTCCCACTCCATGATGCAATCCCAATTTGAATTCATCATACCCTAAAATACAATCACAACCAAGCTCCAAGCAGCAAGGGTGATAACTCATAAAGAAAGTAGAAAACAAAAGCAAAAGACATCAATAAACAAGAAAAACAAGAACCTAAATATTAAAAAAATAACCAAATAACCAGAAAGTAAGATATATACACTATTGACACATTCATAACAACAAAATATATAACACCAATTTTATTCCATAGCAACGACGCAAAAAACTTGAAGGAGAGGATTACGACAGTTAAGAAATTTAGCAAAACAGTTCCTTTGTCGGTAGCATAGTCCAAACGGACAAGTAACCCTCCCTATCAAAGTTTAATTTTCCAAATACAAATATAATCGAGAGTAATTAAACCTTGGGTCGTCTCCCTAGGAATGCAATTAAGATGTCACACTTTCGGTTGTGAGGAAAAGGAGGTTTTGGAGTATAGAACGAAAGATTAAAAGAACTAAGAAATAAAAGAACTAAAAAATGATTAAAAAAGGGAATTAATGTAATTAAAAGGGAAATAAGGTCAACACTAGTGAAAATTCTATAAATGCATAAAAGAGCCTTGACTTGGGGATGAGAATTAAGGAATTCTATCATCGTCATAACCGCAACTATGGCAACGATGATGAGTCAATCTCGCTTCGTCAACCCCTTACATCGAGGAGTAAGTCAAGCAAGCATAATTGACCTTAATCTATAAGTCCTAGCTAACTTACTAATTAACTTGGTAAAAAGCTTACGTCAATGGAAACAAGAGTCAACTAACTACCCAAGAGTCGCCACTAATTGTCAGACATTATGGCTCTAGTATCCTACGAACTTATTTCCCAAGCCAAGGTGTGAAAATCTACTCAAAATCTCCAAGTGGAATTTTCACAAACACTTGGTGGGAAAAAAAGCAAAACATAGGAAATTGCAAAAAAAAAACTATAACAAAAATATTCACAATATTAACAATGGAAACTCAATCAAGCATATATAAATCATAAAAGACCAAATTCATAGACAAAAGACTCAAGAAATCAAAATTTCATATATTAACAAAGTAGCTTGAACAAAAGAAAAATATAGTAAGAGTATTGAAATTAAAGAGCAAATTAAAGAGTACTTACAATGAGATAAGCAAAATCCAAGATCAAACTTTAAACTATAAAATGCTATAATGAAATTGAAGTAAACCCTACGAGAGAATTTTCTACTCTACACTACTCCTACTCTTAATAATGCTTTCTACCCTAAAAGAGAGCTCCCTGAGCTAATCTAAACTAATAAAACCTAATGCCTTGGTATGTGATGTTGTCCCATTTATATAGCACTCAATTTCAGCTTTATCACATCCAAAATTGGGCCAAGAGGCCCCCAAAATCGCGAGCCACATGCTTTATTAATGAAGTCACGCGCAGGGACCTGTGCATACGCACAGACCTATGTACGCATTCTTGCTGGTTTTTGCACTTGTGCATATGCACAGAAGGTTGTGTGTACGCACACTTGGCCACGTGCTTTTCCTTAATTTTCTTCATGTGTTCACCCTTCTTGAATGCTTCCTTCCACTTTTGCCTAGCCATTCTTGCCTCTAGGACCTGAAATCATTCACACAACATACCACGGCATCAAATTGCATAAAAGTGGAGTTAAAATAATCAATTTAAGCACAAAATGCATGTTTTTCGCATTTAGGTTCAATTTAGGGAGAAATCACAAAAGTATGCTATTTTGGTGATTAAGTGTGAATTTATATGATGAAATCTATCTAATTCAATCCAAAATGTATCATCAAATATGGACTCATCGGTCACTCTAGTGCAACAGAATTGCCAGTTTCATGGACTCCGGCAGGAGGACCCTAACAAGTTCATATCTGATTTCCTATAGATCTGTGATACTGTCAAGACTAATGGAGTTAACGCAAAGGTTTAAAATCTCATGCTCTTTCTCTTTGTTGTAAGAGATAGAGCAAGGCTATGGCTGGCCTTTCAGCCTAAGGAGAGCCTGGATACATGGGAGAAAGTGGCCAATGGATTTTTGACCAAGCTCTCTCTACCTCAGAAGCTGAGTAAGCTTAGAGTGAAAGTCCAGACTGTCAGACAAAAAGAGGGAGAATCCCTCTATGAAGCCTGGGAGAGGTACAAACAGCTGATCAGGAGATGCCCTCCTAACATGATCTCAGAGTGGACCATGTTGGAGATCTTCTATGATGGCCTCTCCAAGATGTCCAAGATGTCACTGGATCAGTTTGTCGGTGGCTCATTCCACATGAAGAAGATGCCTGAGAAGGCACAGGACCTTATAGAGATGGTTGCCAACAACCAATATATGTACACTTCTAAGAGAAACCCAGTGAACGCTGGGATTAATCAGAAGAGATGAGTCATGAAGGTGGACACTTTGGACGCCATTTTGGCTCAAAACAAGCTTATGCCCCCAACAGATCAACATGATCTCCCAGCACTTGAGTGGGGTGTAGAGCTCAGTTGCCAATTCTCAAGAGACGATGATGAGCGTATATTTTATACGCTTTTTGGCATCATTTTCATATAGTTTTTGTTATGTTTTGTTTATGTTTTATTATATTTTCATAGGTTTTAGTGCAAAATTCACAATTTTGGATTCTACTTTGAGTTTGTGTATTTTATGATGATTTCAGGTATTTTCTGGCTGAAATTGAGGAGTTTTCGTAAAGTCTGATTCAAAGACAAAGAAAGGACCGTAGATGCTATCAGATTCTGATCTCCATGCACTTGAAAGAGCATTTTTGGAGCTACAGAAGTCCAAATGGTGGCTCTCAACGGCCATAGAAAGCTAACATCCAGGGCTTTCCAGAAATATATAATAGTCTATACTTTGCTTTGGAAATGAAGGCCCAAAAGTGGCATTCAACGCCAGCCACCAACCCCATTCCTGGTGTCCAACGCCCAGAAGGGAGCAACTGGCGTCCAATGCCCAAAAGGAGTCCAAAGCTGGCGTTCAATGCCCAATAAGGGTACTAGCTCTTGGAGTCACCCTTATCTCAGCCCAAACACTCTCCAAGTGGGCCTTAGAAGTGGATTTTCACACTATTAACCTAGTTTATCCTATTTCTGTAATCCTTAGTTATTAGATTAGTATATATAGGAGAAGATCACTGACGAACGGATTCTTGCGCGGTCTAGAATTTTTGCAAATAAATCCTCGTTGAAAGTATAGCTTCTAAACCAACAAGAATCCTTTCGTACAAAAACTTGTTTGTTACTAAAGCAAACCCAATAAAAATTAATAACCGAAGTATTTAAACCTAAGGTCATCTCTCAAGGAATTGTAGGGAGGTGTGTTATTATTGGTTATGAGAAAAGTATCTTTTTGGGTTTTTGAAAGGTTTGAACAAGGAATCTAAATGACAAGGAAGTAAACTAATTATCATGAAAACCCTTGCAAGGTATAAGAATTGGACGTCCTATCCTAGTTATCCTTATCAATTGTGATGAGAATTGGCGTTTGCTCCCACTTGGTCAACCTCTAACCATGAATGTATGTTAAGTGGATAAATCAATTTGATTCCTCAAGTCCTAGTCAATTCCTAAGAAAAGACTATAGTTAGGGGAATTCAAATCAATCAGCAAAGATTCCAATTTTCAATCCACAAGGAGTTTGATAACTCAAGTATCTCCATTTACTCAACACAAGCTAAGAATGTAAAAAGCTAAATTAAAATCATATATATGAAATACCTCAAATTGTATTAAATAAAGAAATCAAATCTAACATGGAGTTCATAAACAAATAAATGAGAAACTAAATTAAAAGAACATTGAACCTGGAATTGAGAAGAAGAAAAAATCCTAATCCTAAAACCTAAGAAAGAGGAGAGAGCCTCTCTCTCTAGAATCTACATCTAAAACCTAAAATTGTGTGTATAAAAATTGAATGATTGAATGAATGGATTCCCCCACTTTGTAGCCTCTGATCTGTGTTTTCTGGGCCAAAAACTAGGTCAAAAATAGCTCAGAAATCGCCCTGATACATACAGGTCACGGCTCATGCGCGCGTACGCGTCATGTGTGCGTACGCGCCGATGGAAATTTCGTAGATGTGCGTGTGTGCATGTGCGTCCCTGAATGCCAGATAAACTATAGCAAATTATATATTGTTGCAAAGCCCCGAACGTTAGCTTTCCAACGCAACTAAAACCGTCTCATTTGGACTTCTGTAGCTCAAGTTATGATCGATTGAGTGTGGAGAGGTCAGGGCTGACAGCTTTGCAGTTCCTTCAGCTTCGTGTATTCCTTCCACTTTTGCATGCTTCCTTTCCATCCTCTAAGCCATTCCTGCCCTGTAATCTCTGAAAATACTTAACACACATATCAAGGCATCGAATGGTAATAAGAGAGGATTAAACATAATGAATTAAAGGCCAAAGAAGCATGCTTTCAATCATAGCACAAAATCAGGAAGGAAAATGTAAAACATACAATTTACATGAATAAGTGTGAGAATAGTGGATGAAATCCACTCAATTAAGCACAAGATGTACCACAAAATAGTGGTGCATCAATCACCCATATTTAGGATATTCTACCCCGACTCTTGCCTATTCTACACGTTTTACATTACTTTTTTGTAAGCAATGAGTCACTAACCTCTTAGGTTAAGGTTAGGAGCTCTGCTGATTCTTATGAATTAATAATATCACTATTTTACTTCAATTTATGCTTGATTCTATTTTAAGATGTATCTTCGTTCTTCATCCTAATGAATTCGGAGTGTAACTTGACCATCATACCTATTCACATGGGTTCTTGCGAGTCATTGACGGGATAGTATTGAACCACAAGCTTGGTTATACATCTCTTAGACGGCTAATCCACTGCTTCGTTGGGTACTTGGAGACATCAGTGCAGCTGAGGTGCTGGGCGATTAGGGCCTTTGTGGTATAGGCTAGAACCAAAGGAGCAACGTTCTCTAATCTAGAAGATCTGACCTTGTCTGTGGCGTTTTGAGTAGGATCACCAAGGGAAAGGATTACTAGAGCTTCACCCCCGTTCAGATTGGATGACCGTTGACCCGGCATTTGATCTGAAGTAGAGGAGATTAATGACCACTGACCCAGCGTTAATTATTTATAGCTTGCTGACAAGAAGAACTATTGCATGGTTTGGAATCAATCAAAATATAAGCATCAATTCGTTGGTAGCATAGTCCAAACCAACAATGAATTCTCTTAATTAAATGTTTAGAATTTCTAATTAAAATCGAGAGTAGTTCAACCTCGGGTCGTTCTTCCCTAGGATGCAATTGAAGTGTTACTTCCTTGGTTGTTAAGGCAAAATGGAGTTTTCAAGTAAGAAATGAAAGATTAAAAGAACTTAAAAAATAAAAGAACTAAGAGATGATCAAAAATTGTAATTAATGCAATCAAAGAGAAAGCAAGATCAAAACTAATGAAAATGCTATAAATGCAACAAAAGAGCCTTGACTTGGGAATGAGGGTCCAAGGAATCCTATTATCGCCATAACCACAACTATGGTAAATATGATGAGTCAATCTCTCCTAGTCAACCCCAACCATCGAGGAGTAAGTCAAGCAAGCATAATTGACCTTAATCCACACGTCCTAAATAACTTACCAAACTAGTTGATAAAAAGCTAGCGTCAATAGAAACAAGAGTCAACTAACTCCCCAAGAATTAACACTAAATGTCGGATATTATGACTCTAGTATCTTAGGAACTCAAACCACAAGTCAAGGTGTGAAAATCTACTCAAAATCTAAGGTTGGCATTTTCACAAACACCTTGTGTGCATAAAACCCAAACATGGAAATTTTCAAGGAAAATTAAAGAACTATAACCAACTATCAACAAGACCAAATATAAACAAGCAATCAAGCATAAAGAAAGCATGAAACGTTAAATTCATTGATCAAAACTTCAAGAAACACAAAATTGCAAATATAAACAAGTAACTTGAACCAAAAGGAAACGAAAGTAAAAACAATGTAATGAAAGAGGAAATTAAGAGTACTTACAATTAAAGATTATCAAAATCCAAAATTAAGCTTGCTATAAAATGCTACATGAGAATGAAAAATGAAACTACATAAACCCTAGGAGAGCTCTCTATTCTACACTACTCCTACTCCTAATACTATATGAAACTCTAGAAAATTAATCTAAGTCCTAATGTCTTCAAATGTGTTGAATTCCTTTCATATAGCATCCAAATTCAGCCTTCAAGCCTTCCAAAATGGGCCAAAAGAACTCCAAATTTGCGCAGCACATTGTTCATTAATGAAATCACGTGCAGGGACCTGTGCAGACTCACAGATGTGTGCGTCCACACACTCGGCTGAAAACTAACCTGTGCGTACGCACAGGTGCTTGAGCGCACACACACATGGAAATTCTCACTTGTACGTACACACGAAAGGCTGTGCACACGCACACTTCGCTGTGTGTGCTTTTCCTTGTTTTCTTCATGTTTTCTCCTTTGCACATGCTTTCTTCCACTTTTGGCTATCAATTCTTGCCTTTAAGGCCTGAAATCACTCACAAACTATATCACGGTATCGAATGAAATAAAAGTGGAATTAAATCGCTCTATCAAAGCACAAAATTGCATGTTTTCACATTTAGGATCAAATTAGGGATCAAACACAAAAGTATGCTATTTGGGTGCTAAAGTGTGAGTTCATATGCTAGAATCCATTCAAATCATGGCAAAATATATCGAAAAATATGGACTCATCAATTCCCCCACACTTAAACAATATCATGTCCTCATGCTAAACCAACAAGGAAAATGATCAAAAGGGGGCAACTAACTTATTGAATACAACTATCTATATGCATCCAAGTATATATATGCTATATATCTAGCTATCTATAATGTCCTATTAATTTGGTGAAACAAGCAAGCAATCCAATTCCAAGCAAGTATAAACATGATAGGGCTAAGCAAAGAATTAATTCAATGCAAATAAGGTCTAGAGAATTGATTCACTTATCAAAATTAAGCAACTTACATGAATGCATGTTAAAGAGAAGTGGAAGCATAGAGTTGAGTAACTGAACCCTCACTAGGTGTGTATACACTCTAATCACTCGGTGTTTAGGGTCAATTCACTCAAATCTCCTTCCAATCATGCTTTCAAGGATTTGCTTTTCATCTAACAATCAACAACAAGTGATGCATGGATGCAATTATCATGAGGACTTCATATAGTTGTAATGGGGTTAGGGTAAGGTGGGATAGATATGGCCAAGTGGACTAATGCAATTGTATCCTCGATTAGTTTAAGTCTTTACATCAACCTATATTGACCAAATCAAAACAAAGAAGTTCAATCCTAACCTTCCATCATTTCTTGTTTACTAACACTCATGTATGCTTTTCTCAAACATCACATATGCAATTCCTTTATTTGTTTCTTTACTCTTCAGGGTGACTTTGTGCCCTTTTTATGATGAAGAGTTTTTTTTATTAGAATTGCATATGGTTTAAGTAGTTCATACATAAATGTTTCCATTTTCCAAAATTTTCAATAAAATACACAATTTAAACATTGTCACTCACTACCAATATTTTCCAAAATTCCCCTACACTTAAACGTAACACACTCCTTCAACCTAAGCTAATCAAGGACACAATCCAAGGTACTTCATGGTTTTCCACTTAGGGTTGTGATGTGCTAAAATCAAGAACAATTGGGTAATTAAGGCTCAAGGGGGGTTAACAATGGTGAATGCCAAGGGTAGGCTATATGGGAAAAGTAAGCTTTTAAACAAAGATGGCCTCAATCATGCTCAATGCGATTCAAAACATCAACCATTGGAAAAAAAACAAGCAAAACCAAGATTACAATCATAGAAGAGATATAACACACAATGAAGAAAATTAGTGGTTAAAATGTGTAACCACTCTTTAAAGCTCAAAAACTCACAAGGTATTTTGTTCCTTACTCTTCTATGTTCCATAAAAATTGTTCAAGCAAGTTTGAAAATGGTGCACGAAATTGCAATCACACTTGCAATTCCGCACAACTAACCAGCAAGTGCACTGGGTCGTCCAAGTAATACCTTACGTGAGTAAGGGTCGATCCCACGGAGATTGTCGGCTTGAAGCAAGCTATGGTTACCTTATAACTCTTAGTCAGGAGATTAATAATGAAAAGGGTTTTTGTTTGCAATATAATAAAAGAACATGAAATAAAAAGTACTTGTGATTCAATAATGGAGAATAGGTTGGAGTTTTGGAGATGTTATGTCTCTGAATCTCTGCTTTCTTACTGTCTTCTTCTTCACACATGCAAGATTCTTTCCATGGCAAACTGTATGTAGGGTGTCACCGTTGTCAATGGCTACTTCCCATCGACTTAGTGAAAATGGTCTATGTGCATTGTCACCGCACGTCTAATCATCTGTCGGTTCTCGATCATGTTGGAATAGAATCCAGTGATCCTTTTGCATCTGTCACTACGCCCAACACTCGCGAGTTTGAAGCTTGTCACAATCATCCCTTCCCAGATCCTACTCGGAATACCACAGACAAGGTTTAGACTTTCCGGATCTCAGGAATGGCTGCCAATAATTCTAGCTTATACCAAAAAAACTCTGGATGCAAGAATTCGAACACTCTGTTGTTAGGAAAGGTACTCAAATTCGTGAACCAGGAACGCAAAAGATACACATTCAATCGAAGATAGAATGGAGGTGGTTATCAGGCACGTGTTCATAGGTTGAGAATGGTGATGAGTGTCACAGATCATCACATTCGTCACGTTTAAGTGTGAATGAATATCTTAGAATGGAAACAAGCGTGATTGAATAGAAAACAGTGGTAGTTGTATTAATCCATCGAGACACAGCAGAGCTCCTCACCCCCAACAATGGAGTTTAGAGACTTATGCCGTAGAGATACAACGTAAAATGTGAAAATGTCATGAGGTACAAAATAAATCTCTAAAAGTAGTTTATACTCAATTAGTAACCTAGGTTTACAGAAAATGAGTAAACTAAGATAGGTGGTGCAGAAATCTACTTCTGGGGCTCACTTAGTGTGTGCTGGGGCTGAGCATTGGAGCTTTCACGTGCATAGGCTATTCTTGGAGTTAAACGCCAGCTTTGGTGCCATTTTACGTCATCAAAACTCTCGCAAAGTATAGACTATTATATATTGCTGGAAAGCCCTGGATGTTTACCTTCCAACGCAATTAAGAGCGCACCATTTGGCGTTCTGTAACTCTAGAAAATCTACTTCGAGTGCAGGGAGGTCAGAATCCAACAGCATCCGTAGTCCTTTTTCAGCCTCTGAATCAGATTTTTGCTCAGGTCCCTCAATTTCAGCCAGAAAATTCCTGAAATCATAGAAAAACACACAAACTCATAGTAAAGTCCAGAAATATAATTTTTGCACAAAAACTAATGAAAATATACTGAAAAGTGGCTAAATCCTACTAAAAACTATATGAAAATACCCCCAAAAAGCGTATAAAATATCTGCTCATCATAACACCAAACTTAAACTGTTGCTTGTCCT
Source organism: Arachis stenosperma (assembly GCF_014773155.1). Taxonomy (NCBI): domain Eukaryota; kingdom Viridiplantae; phylum Streptophyta; class Magnoliopsida; order Fabales; family Fabaceae; genus Arachis; species Arachis stenosperma. The sequence continues at coordinate 50,088,680 of NC_080377.1, read as the reverse complement.
CAATCAACTAGATGAATGAAATAGGCAAAAAAAAGAAAATCAAGAGGCAATAGCATCTCAGAGTGTACATGAAGCTCAAATTCTAATCAGATGAGCGGGACTAGTAGCTTTTTGCTTCTGAATAGTTTTGGCATCTCCATTTATCCTATGAAGTTCTGAATGACTGGCATCTATAGGCACTCAGAATTCAAATAGTGTTATTGATTCTCCTAGTTCAGCATGTTGATTCTTAAACACAGCTACTTGATGAGTCTTGGCCGTGGCCCTAAGCATTATGTTTTCCAGTATTACCAGCAGATACATAAATGCCACAAACACATAACTGAGTGAACCTTTTCAGATTGTGACTCAGCTTTGCTAAAGTTCCCAGTTAGAGGTGTCCAGAGTTCTTAAGCACACTCCTTTTTGCGTTGGATCACGACTTTAACCACTCAGTCTCAAGTTTTTCACTTGGACCTGCAAGCCACAAGCACATGGTTAGGGGCAGCTTGATTCAGCCGCTTAGGCCAGGATTTTATGCCTGTAGGCCCTCCTATCTATTGATGCTCAAAGTCTTGGATCCTCTTCACCCTTGTCTTTTGGTTTAAAGGGCTATTGGCTTTTTCTGTTTGCTTTCTTCTTTTTTTTCTTTTTTTTTGATTTGTTCTTCACTGCTTTCTCTTGCTTCAAGAATCAATTCTATGATTTTTCAGATTATCAACAACATTTCTCTTTTTTTTATTCTTTAAAGAGCAATAATTTTTTTCATTTTAAAATAAAGGTTGATGCATGATTATGGATGTGAAAAGGAGATTTTGGGTAGCTAAGATGAATGTTAAAATTATATAGAGTATATGTATGTTAAGTGAGAGCTTAGGTTAATTAAAGATTCAATGTATAAGCTCACTTAGCCATATGTGTACCCTCACCCTTACCTTAGCCCCATTACAACCATGAAAAGACCTCATGATGTTTGCATTGGCATTTTAAAATTGTTGATTGATTAGGTGAAAAACAAAATTTTTGAAAGCATGTTTAGAGAAGGATAGAGTGATTATCCCATATATTGGAGATGATTAGAGTGCACACGCATCAACAGTAAGGGTTCAATGCTCAGTCCTGTATTCCCTGCTTTCACGAGCTATCTTCTTACAAATTTATCTGCTTTTATAATATGAATTGAATTAGTGAAATCTACCCCATGTTTTGTCTTAGAGAACTTATCTATTTTTAATCATGTAGACAAAATCATATAGTTGCATTCATATGTATATAGGTTTCATTGCATGAGTCTTACATGTTCCTATTCATTCATATTTATCTCCTTCAACTTAGCATGAGGATATGCTAATGTTTAAGTGTGGGGAGGTTGATAAACCACTATTTTATAATTCATATTGTGTTTAATTGTGTGGTTTTATCAAGTCTTCACCCGCTTATTCATATGATTTGCATGTATTTACAATTCCTTCCTAAAAATATTCTATGATTGATAACTTGCTTCCTAAAGACCTTTTAGTTGTATATTTTTATCTTCCTTCGTACCATTCGATGCCGTGATCTATGTGTTAAGTGTTTCAGGCTTCACAGGGTAAGGATGGTGTAAGGAATGAAGAGGAAGCGTGCAAAAATGGAAGGAACACAAGGAATTGAGGAGATGACCAGCGAGAAGTCACGTGGTCGCATGGCTCACGCAACCGCGCGAAATGGAAGAAATCAGAGTGACGCGCTCGCGTGCCTGACGCGACTGCGCGGATTGGAAGCTACACGAACGATGCGAATGCGTGGACGACATGCACGCGTGGTACAAGAAACGTTGAGTGACGGGAACGCGTGGACGACGCGGCCGCGTGACGTGCACGATCTGCAAAATTACAGAAGTCGCTGGCACAGAGTCTGGGCCGCATTTCAACCCAGTTTTTGGCCTAGAAATACAGATTAGAGCCAGGGAACATGCAGAGACAAGAACAACAATTCATTCCGCATAATTTCAAGTTTTTAGATCTAAATTTACTCCTCGCCTAGGTTTCTCACTTGAACATTCATAAATTAGGATTTTGAAGAATTTTGGCTTTAGCTTTTGAGAAGAGTCTACCTCCGGTACTAGTCAATATAGCTTGTTATTTTACTTTTCATTTACTCTTCCATATTCCTAATTTATCTAGAGTTTACATTGGATTATTTTTCATAGTTTATTAATACAAGACTATTTTTACTTTTAATTAATCTCTTTTATTATTATTTATTATGTCTTCTCCTATTTCTTCTATTGATTTTGTGAAGTCTACAATTATGATGATGGAGTAATTCCCCAACTTGATTGGGAGATGATTAAAAGGAGAACCTTGAGTTAGAATACTCAAGAGTTCAATTGTAATTGGTTCATTGTTGGTTGGCTTGTTAGTCACTAACTCTAATCCTTCCCAAGGGAGAGGATTAGGACTTGTGAATAGAAGTTGACTTTTAATTTGACTTTCCTTCATTCGTTGAGGGTTAACTAAATGTAAACAATGACTAATTATTAATTGCTCTTGATAAAATTCTAACAAGGATAAAACTTCCAATTAATCTTCTCCCGGTCAAGATTTTATTTAAATCATATAAATTCTCTAATTTAATTTTCTGGTCATCGAATTTAAAACCCCTTTTGAAAACCTCTGATTGATAAAATAGTACATCTTCCTGCAACTCGTTGGGAGACGACCTAGGACTCATACTCCCAGTATTTTATTTCTAAAATTTGTGACAACCCTTTTCTAAATTGATGAGTGGATTTTTGCCGGTTAAGAACTGTACTCACAACGCCATTTCTCTAATTAATTCTTAATCTGCCAATTTTCGCTCACGTCAATTTTTAGCACCGTTGCCGGGGAGTTACAATAGTGTGCTAATTTATTGATTGGAATTTATTTAATTGCATTTTTCTTTTTTATTTTTGTTACTATGAGCTGCACATTTTTTTCATTAAATGACGCGTTCACTTCCTGATCCAAGCTTGCCAGTATTTGACCCTGAGATTCAAAGAACTATTTCACGTATAAGGCAAGCTCGGCGTCGGCTATGCCTCTCCGAGGACGAATCTGAAACGTCATCTAAGGGAGAAACAAGCTCCCCCTCTACTGATCCAGTTGATTCACGTGCAGGTGACATGGCAGCACCTAGGAGAGTCACTATCCAGGAGGCTGCAGCCCCTGATTTTACACTACAACCATTCTAGGCACGCCACCCAGCAGTGGCTGTGGATTTTGAAATAAAGACTGCACTACTCAACTTGATGCCCAAGTTTCATGGCTTACCTGCTCAAGAGCCTATCAAGCACCTTAGGGATTTCCAGACAGCTTGTTCTACTATTAAGCGTGATGGTACTGACGAAACTTCTATTCTGCTAAAGGCTTTCCCATTCTCTCTTGAGGGGAAGGCAAAAGAGTGGTATTACACTCAACCCGGAGCAACTGTTTCTAACTGGGATACGCTTTGAAGAGAATTTTTGGAGAAATTATTTCCGGATGAGGTTGCCAATAAACTGAGAAAAGACATTTCCATGATCGTTTAGGACGAATCTGAGACTCTCCACGAATATTGGGAGCGCTTCAATAATCTTCTGGAAGCATGTCCCCACCATATGATTGACAAGGTAGTGTTGCTCGGCTACTTTACATAGGGCATGAAATCTCAAGATAAGACCACAATGGAAGGTGATAGCAATGGGTCTATGAAGTAGTACAAGACTACGAAAGAGGCATGGCAATTGATCAGCGACTTAGCTGAATATACTAGGAATCACAGGCAGAAACAAAGTTGGTCAAAAGCTGTTGTAGAGTTATCCTCTAGCAAGGAGACTGCTGCTATAACTCAGAGCTTATGTGAAATGACCAACTTACTGAAGCAGATGCAACTAAGTCAATAACAAGGTCAGCAAGTTCAGCCTTCTCCACCACAGCACGGCCAACAGTTGGTTCCACAAAGAGTATACGGGATCTATGCCGATTACAGTCACTATACTGATGAGTGTTCACAACTCCAACCGGAAGATCACACTGTGGCACTGATGAGCGGATAATTTATACACTTTTTGGCACTGTTTTTAGTATGTTTTTAGTACATTTTAGTTAGTTTTTAGTATGTTTTTATGAGTTTTTATTTAAAATTCACTTTTTTGGGCTTTACTATGAGTTTGTGTATTTTTCTGTGATTTCAGGTAATTTCTGGCTGAAATTGAGGGACCTGAGCAAAAATCTGATTTAGAGGCTGAAAAAGGGCTGCAGATGCTATTGGATTCTGACCTCCCTGCACTCGAAGTGGATTTTCTGGAGCTACAAAAGCCCAAGTGGCGCGCTCTCAATTGCGTTGGAAATTAGACATCCTGGGCTTTCCAGCAATGTATAATAGTCCATACTTTGCCCGAGATTTGATGGCCCAAACTGGCGTTGCAAATCAGCTTTAGAATTCCCGGCGTTTAACGCCGGAACTGGCACAAAAGTTGGAGTTAAACGCCCAAACTGGCACAAAAGCTGGCGTTTAACTCCAGGAAAAGTCTCTACACATGAAAGCTTCAATGCTCAGCCCAAGCACACACCAAGTGGACCCCGGAAGTTGACTTTTACGTCATTTACTCATTTCTGTATATCCTAGGTTACTAGTTCACTATAAATAGGATCTTTTGACATTGTATCTTGACCTCATGACACTTTACACGTTTCATATTGTACCTTCTACGGCATGAGTCTCTAAACCCCATGGTTGGGGGTGAGGAGCTCTGCTGTGTCTTGATGGATTAATGCAATTACTACTATTTTTCATTCAAACACGCTTGTTTCCATTCTAAGATATCACTTGCTCCTCAACTTGATGAATGTGATGATCCGTGACACTGATCATCATTCTCACCTATGAACGTGTGCCTGACAACCACCTCCGTTCTACTTTAGATTGAGTGGATATCTCTTGGATTCTTTAGCCAGAATCTTCGTGGTATAAGCTAGAATATATTGGCGTCCATTCTTGAGGATCCGGAAGGTCTAAACCTTGTCTGTGGTATTCTGAGTAGGATTCAGGGATTGAATGACTGTGACAAGCTTCAAACAATAACTGGATTCTATTCCGACATGATCGAGAACCGACAGATGAATAGCCGTGCTGTGACAGAGCGCGTTGAACATTTTCACTGAGAGGATGGGAGGTAGCCATTGACAACGGTGAAACCCTACATACAGCTTGCCATGGAAGGAGCCTTGCGTGTATGAAGAAGAAGACAGTAGGAAAGCAGAGATTCAGAAGATAGAGCATCTCCAAAACCTCAACTTGTTCTCCATTACTGCAAAACAAGTATTTATTTCATGTTCTTCTACTTTTCACAATTAAACCTGAGAATTATTGATCTCCTGACTAAGAGTTACAAGATAACCATAGCTTGCTTCATGCCGACAATCTCCGTGAGATCGACCCTTACTCACGTAAGGTATTACTTGGACGACCCAGTGCACTTGCTGGTTAGTTGTACGGAATTGCAAAAGTGTGATTGCAATTTCGTGCACCAGGCAGCCACCCACAACTTCTATGACCGCCCCAATCAAGGGTACAATCAAGGAGGCAGCTACAACCATGGATGGTAGGATAACCCCAACCAAGGTTGGAGGGATAATTCCAACCAGGGTTGGATGGACAATCATAACAGAGGAGGCAGAATTAACAATGGAAATTAGAGGTGGATTAACAATAACAACTTCAGGCAGTAGAATCAGAATCAGACCTACAGAGCACCTCATCTAAGGCAGCCTCAAGCATCTCAGCAGACCCCTCAGATCACTTACCCCTCTTCATCTCCTAATGATGAGTTGCTACAATCTATTGATCGAAGATAGCAGGCCATGGAAAACAACCTTACTTCTACTCTAAATGTTCTGAACTCTACCTTACAAGCCCTTGTCTCACAGATTGGATCACTGAATAATTCTAACAACCAGTCCTCAAGCTCTAGTGGACTCCCCTCTCAATCTAGATGAAGCTATGAAGCATCCTCCGGAAGATCACTCAATATTCCAATGTGACATCATTGATGAAATTATAGCTGCAACTCACCAAAAAGAAATGGAAGAGAGTCACATGGAGCAAGATCCAAGTGTGGGGACACCCTCTGAACATACTGAAGATTCATCACCATTTTCACCAGCCCCAGAGAATCCAGAACCAAACCATGAGCAGAAAATGGAATTAAAGCCCCTTCCTCCACACCTCAAGTATGCATACCTTGAGGACAAGCATATGTTTCCAGTTATATTGCAAGGGAGCTCACTTCCCAACAAGAAGAACAACTGCTTAGTGTATTGAGGACACATAAGAAAGCAATTGGATGGAGCTTGGTGGATATAGTAGGCATCAGCCCTCAAGTTTGTGAACATAGAATATTCTTAGAAGAAGGAGCAAAGCATGTCCGTCAACCTCAGAGAAGATTGAATCCCACCATCTTAGAAGTTGTCAAGAAGGAAGTTACCAGACTACTTGAAGCAGATATCATTTACCCCATTTCAGATAGCGAATGGGTCAGCCCAGTACAAGTGGTGCCCAAGAAGTCTGGAGTCACAACAATTAGGAATGAGAAAGGAGAACTTCTGACAACCAGAGTGCAGAACGCATGGAGAGTTTGCATTGACTACAGGCGTCTCAAGCAAGCCACTCGCAAGGATCATTATCCCTTGCCATTCATTGACCATATGCTTGATCGCCTGTCAGGTAAATCTCACTACTGCTTTCTAGATGGTTATACAGGTTATTTTCAAATCCATATAGCTCCTGAAGATAAAAAGACTACTTTTACATGTCCTTTTGGGACTTATGCTTATAAAAGAATGCCCTTTGACTTGTGCAATGCACTAGCTACTTTCCAAAGGTGTATGATGAGTCTTTTCTCTGATCTCATTGAGACTTGTATGGAAGTTTTTATGGATGACTTTAGCGTTTATGGTGATTCATTTAACCTTTGCTTGGATAGTTTATCTAAAGTATTGGATAGGTGTGTTAGTTCAAACCTTGTTTTAAATTTTGAAAAGTGTCATTTTATGGTAAAACAAGGTATTGTTCTAGGACATGTTGTTTCTGATACTAGTATCTCTGTAGACCCAGCAAAGGTGGATGTTATTTCTAGTTTACCTTACCCCTCCTCTGTGAGGGAAGTCCGTTTGTTCCTTGGCCATGCAGGTTTTTACAGGAGATTCATTAAAGACTTTAGTAAGGTAGCCCTACCCTTATCCAGACTACTGCAGAAAGACATTGAGTTCGAGTTCAGTGAGGATTGCAAACAAGCGATTGATAAGCTAAAGACCGCCTTGACTCAAGCTCCGATTGTGAGGGGACCAGACTGGAGTCAACCATTTGAAATCATGTGTGACGCCTCCAATCATGCAGTAGGAGCAGCACTGGCTCAACATGAAGGTAACGACCCTTTTGTAATTGCTTATGCATCTAAGACTTTAGATACTGCTCAATCTAATTACACTACTACTGAAAAAGAGCTTCTAGCTATTGTTTTTGCTCTGGATAAATTCCGAGCCTATTTACTTGGTACTAAGGTAGTAGTGTACTCAGATCATGTATCTCTAAAATATTTATTAGCTAAAAAGGAGTCTAAACCAAGGCTAATACGTTAGATGCTACTGCTACAAGAATTTGATCTAGAAATTAAAGATAGGAGTGGTAACCAGAATTTAGTGGCTGACCACTTGAGTCGCCTTGAGCATATTAAAGATTACTCCATTCCTATCAATAATAATTTCCCATTTGATAGCTTACAGGCAGTATCTGATGTAGCCCCTTGGTATGCACCTGTAGCTAATTATCTAGTTAGCCATACTTTTCCTCCTGATTTCACTAAGCATCAGAGAGACAAGATGAAAAGCGAGTCCAAATACTATGTATGGGATGACCCATATCTATGGAGGTGTAGTGCTGACCAGGTAATTAGATGGTATGTACCTCAATCAGAATTCCAGTCCATTTTAGAGGCCTGCCACTCATCTGAGAGTGGAGGACATTTTGGCCCTCAACAAACTGCTAGAAAAGTTTTAGACTATGGATTCTGGTGGCCTACTCTTTTTAAAGATGCTGCTGATCTTTGTAAATCTTGTTCTCCATGCCAAAGGTTTGGTAATATATCCCAGAGGGATGAAATGCCTCAACAAATTATGCTTTTCTATGAAATTTTTTATGTTTGGGGCATTGACTTCATGGGTCCATTTCCAAATTCTAATGGCGACCTTTATATAATGTTAGCTGTAGATTATGTTTCTAAATGGGTGGAAGCAATTCCTACCCGTATTGATGATGCTAACACCGTTGTTTCCTTTGTTAGAAATCATATTATTTGTCGCTTTGGATCACCACGAACAATCGTGAGCGATCAAGGCACTCACTTTTGTAACAAGAGACTAATAGGTTTATTGAAGAGGCACGGGATCATTCATAAAGTATCAACTGCCTATCACCCCCAGACTAATGGGCAAGCAGATGTGTCTAACAGAGAGATAAAGCGCATACTGCAAAAGGTAGTCAAGCCTTATAGGAAGGACTGGAGCACCAGACTCCAAGACGCGCTTTGGGCATATCGGACAGCATACAAGACACCGATTGGGATGAGTCCTTTCCGCTTGGTTTATGGAAAGGCCTGTCATCTTCTAGTTGAGTTAGAACACAAGGCCTTCTGGGCGGTAAAGGAATGCAACATGGACTATGAGAGAGCCGGAGCTGAACGGAAGTTGCAATTGCAAGAATTAGAGAGCCTTCGCCTTGAAGCCTATGAAAACTCCAGGCTGTATAAAGAGAAAGTGAAGGCTGTGCATGACAAGAGCATTAAGAGAAGAGAATTCCAACCAGGGGACTTAGTCCTACTTTACAACTCCAGAATGCAACTCATGCCAGGCAAGCTGAGATCCAGATGGGATGGTCCGTATCGAGAAGAGAAGGTGGAACCATACGGAGTCTTTCACTTGAGCCATCCTTCAAGCTCTGAACTTATCAAGGTCAATGGACATCGCTTGAAGTTATTCCATGGTGAAAAGATGGCAAAAAACCAGGAACTAGAGATCTTCCTCTTGGAAGATCCACCCACAGCAGAAGACTGAGCTAGTGGAGCGTCCAACTTAAGGATGTTAAAGCAAAATGTTGGGTGGGAGACAACCCACCATGGTATGATCGTTCCTTCTCCTCTCCTTATCTTCCCTCATCAATAACTCTTCTCAGTACTAATGCCTATCTTTTGCATCTCATCCGCATACTGCATATTGCATATTTTTACTTAAAAAAATGGTTTACGGCACGCGACGCGCCAGCGTCGCTGACGCGCTCGCATCGTTGTGCCTTCGCATCATTAAAGAAAAGATACAGAGAGTTGCGCAGGTATGTGGCTGGAGGCGTACCCCTGGCACCATTTGGTCCACGCGTCCACGTGAATGACGCAATCGCATCATTCGTAACAAGGCCTCCCCACGCGTCCGCGTCAACCACGCGAACGCGTGGCTCTGCAATTCAACGTAAAAGGGTGTATGGTAGTGAGTTGCGCTGGAGCTGGGCTGCACTTGTGCTAGTCGCACAAGCCCTGCCACGCGAACATGTGCCCCACGCGTCCGCGTCATTTTCTCAATCTGGCCATCTACGCGATCGCGTCACCCTAAATTTTGGCAAAACATAATTTGAACAGAGAGTTGTGCGAGCGCGAAGCTGCCCTCGCGCCACTAGCACAAATCATGTCACGCGTCCGCGTGACAGACGCGTCCGCGTCATTTCATTTAAGGGCTTTCCACGCGACCGCGTGCCTGGTCGGCGAAATTGTGAACTATACTTTTTCACAACTCTCATAATCCCTGGTAATGGCTCCAAAAACTTGGTGCGCTCAATACCATGGCATTACACAACTTCGCACAACTAACCAGCAAGTGCACTGGGTCGTCCAAGTAATAAACCTTACGTGAGTAAGGGTCGATCCCACGGAGATTGTTAGTATTGAAGCAAGCTATGGTCATCTTGTAAATCTTAGTCAGGCAAACTCAAATGTATATGATGATGATGAACGAAAATAACATAAAAGATAAAGATAGTGATACTTATGTATATCATTGGTGTAAGAGCTTCAGACAAGTGTATGAAGATGCCTTCCCTTCCGTCTCTCTGCTTTCCTACAGCCTTCATCCAATCCTTCTTACTCCTTTCCATGGCAAGCTCGTGTAGGGTCTCACTGTTGTCAGCAGCTACCTCCCATCCTCTCAGCGAAAGCGATTGCATATGTCCTGTCACGGCATAGCGGAATTCATCTGTCGGTTCTCAATCAGGCGCGGAATAGAATCCAGTGATTCTTTTGCGTTATCACTAACGCCCCCGCCCTCAGGGTTTGAAGCACGTCACAGTCATTCAGTCATTGAATCTTACTCAGAACACCACAGACAAGGTTAGACCTTCCGGATTCTCTTGAATGCTGCCATCAGGTCCTGCCTATACCACGAAGACTCCGAAGAATCCAAGAGATATTCACTAAGCCTCGAATGCTTGTAGAACAAGAATGGTTGTCAGTCACCTTGTTCATAGGTGAGAGTGGTGATGGGCGTCAATCATCACCATCATCATGTTGAAGAACAAGTGATATCTTGGTAAAAGAACAAGCGGAATTGAATGGAAGAACAATAGTAATTGCATTAATACTCGAGGTACAGCAGAGCTTCACACCCTTAATCTATGGTGTGTAGAAACTCCACCGTTGAAAATACATAAGCATAAGGTCCAGGCATGGCCGAATGGCCAGCCTCCCAAAGATCTAAGATAGCATAAAAGTGAAGATAGCTACCAAAGTCTACTAATACAATAGTAAAAGGTCCTATTAATAGTAAACTAGTAACCTAAGGTGTACAGAAATGAGTAAATGACATAAAAATCCACTTCCGGGCCCACTTGGTGTGTGCTTGGGCTGAGCAATCAAGGAAATTCGTGTAGAGACCTTTCCTGGAGTTAAACGCCAGCTCCCATGCCAGTTTGGGCGTTTAACTCCAACTTTTATTCCTGTTCCGGCGTTTAACGCTGGAATTCCTGAGGCCGGATTGCTTCGCGGGTTTGGGCCATCAAATCTTGGACAAAGTATGGACTATTATATATTGCTGGAAAGCCCTGGATGTCTACTTTCCACACCGTTGAGAGCGCGCCAATTGGGCTTCTGTAGCTCCAGAAAATCCACTTCGAGTGCAGGGAGGTCAGAATCCAACAGCATCTGCAGTCCTTTTTGGTCTCTGAATCAGATTTTTGCTCAGGTCCCTCAATTTCAGCCAGAAAATACCTGAAATCACAGAAAAACACACAAACTCATAGTAAAGTCCAGAAAAGTGAATTTTAAATAAAAACTAATAAAAATGTACTAAAATCTAACTAAAAGATATCAAAACATACTAAAAACAATGCCAAAAAGTATACAAATTATCCGCTCATCACAACACCAAACTTAAATTGTTGCTTGTCCTCAAGCAACTGAAAATCAAATAAGATCAAAAGAAGAGAATATGCAATGAATTCCAAAAACATCTGTGAAGATCAGTATTAATTAGATGAGCGGGGCTTTTAACCTTCTGTCTCTGAACAGTTTTGGCATCTCAATCTATCCCTTGAAATTCAGAATGGTTGGCTTCTTTAGGAACTCAGAGTCCAGATAGTGTTAATGATTCTCCTAGTAAAGTATGATGATTCTTGAACATAGCTATTTATTGAGTCTTGGCTGTGGCCCAAAGCACTCTGTCTTCCAGTATTACCACCGGATACATACATGCCACAGACACATAATTGGGTGAACCTTTTCAGATTGTGACTCAGCTTTGCTAAAGTCCCCAATTAGAGGTGTCCAGGGTTCTTAAGCACACTCTTATTTGCCTTGGATCACAACTTTATTTCTTTTCTTTTTCTTTCTTTTCTTTTTTTTTTTTCGATTTTTTTTTTTTCGGTTTTTTTCTCTTTTTTTTTTTTTTTTTTTTGAATAGCTTTTTCTTGCTTCAAGAATCATTTTATTGATTTTTCAGATCCTCAGTAACATGTCTCCTTTTTCATCATTCTTTCAAGAGCCAACATTCATGAACCACAAATTCAAGATACATATGCACTGTTTACACATACATTCAGAGAACAAAAATATTGCCACCACATCAAAATAATTAAACTATTATAAAATTCAAAATTCATGCAATTCTTCCTTTTTCAATTAAGCACATTTTTATTCAAGAAAGGTGATGGATTCATAGGACATTCATAACTTTAAGGCATAGACACTAAGACACTAATGATCATAAGACACAAACATGGATAACATAAAGCATAAAAATTCGAAAAACAGAAGGATAGAGAACAAGGAAATTAAGGAACGGGTCCACCTTAGTGATGGCGGCTCTTCCTTGCTTTTGAAGGTCCTATGGAGTGCTTGAGCTCCTCAATGTCTCTTCCTTGCCTTTGTTGCTCCTCCCTCATGATTCTTTGATCTTCTCTAATCTCATGAAGGATGATGGAGTGTTCTTGGTGCTCCACCCTTAGTTGTCCCATGTTGGAACTCAACTCTCCTAGGGAGGTATTCAGTTGCTCCCAATAGTTTTGTGGAGGAAAACTCATTCCTTGAGGAATCTCAGGGATCTCATGATGAGTAGGGTCCCTTGTGTATTCCATCCTTTTCTTGGTGATGGGCTTGTCCTCATCAATGGGGATATCTCCTTCTATGTCAACTCCAACTGAATAACAGAGGTGACAAATGAGGTGAGGAAAGGCTAATCTTGCCAAAGTGGAGGTCTTGTCCGCCACCTTGTAGAGTTCTTGGGCTATAACCTCATGAACTTCTATTTCTTCTCTAATCATGATGCTATGGATCATGATGGCCCGGTCTATGGTAACTTCAGACCGGTTGCTAGTGGGAATGATTGAGCGTTGTATGAACTCTAACCATCCTCTAGCCACGGGCTTGAGGTCATGCCTTCTCAATTGGACCGGCTTTCCTCTTGAGTCTTGCCTCCATTGTGCGCCCTCTTCACATATGACTGTGAGGGCTTGGTCCAACCTTTGATCAAAGTTGACCCTTCTAGTGTAAGGATGCTCATCTCCTTGCATCATAGGCAAGTTGAACGCCACCCTCACACTCTCCGGACTAAAATCCAAGTATTTCCCCCGAACCATAGTAAGATAATTCTTTGGATTCGGGTTCACACTTTGGTCATGGTTCTTTGTGATCCATGCATTGGCATAGAACTCTTGAACCATCAAGATTCCAACTTGTTGAATGGGGTTGGTGAGAACTTCCCAACCTCTTCTTTGGATCTCATGGCGGATCTCCGGATATTCACCCTTTTTGAGTAAAAAGGGGACTTCGGGGATCACCTTCTTCAAGGCCACAACTTCATAGAAGTGGTCTTGATGCACCTTTGAGAGGAATCTATCCATCTCCCATGACTCGGAGGTGGAAGCTTTTGCTTTCCCTTTCCTCTTTTTAGAGGTTTCTCCGGCCTTTGGTGCCATAATGGTTATGGAAAAACGAAAAAGCAACGCTTTTACCACACCAAACTTAAAATGTTTGCTCGTCCTCGAGCAAAAGAAGAAAGAAAGGAGTAGAAGAAGAAGAAATGAGGAAGAGGGGGAGGGTAGTGTGTTCGGCCAAAGGGGGAAGAAGTGGTCTTTAGGTTGTGTGAAAATGAAGGGTTGAAGAAGGGTATTTATAGGAGAGAGGGGGGTAAAGGTTCGGCCATTTGAGGGTGGGTTTGGGAGGGAAAGTGGTTTGAATTTGAAGGGTGAGGTTGGTGGGGTTTTATGAAGGATGGATGTGAGTGGTGAAGAGAAAGATGGGATTTGATAGGTGAGGGGTTTTTGGGGAAGAGGTATTGAGGTGATTGGTGAATGGGGGAAGAAGAGAGAGAGTGATGGTAGGGTCCTGTGGGGTCCACAGATCCTGTAGTGTCAAGGAAAAGTCATCCTTGCACCAAATGGCATCAAAATCCACGTTTTGACCCATTTCTGGCGTTAAACGCCGGGCTGGTGCCCATTCCTGGCGTTTAACGCCAGGTTGTTGCCCTTTACTGGCGTTTAACGCCAGTCTGGTGCCCTTTTCTGGCGTTAAACGCCCAGAAAGGTGCCAGACTGGGCGTTAAACGCCCAACTGCTAGGCTGACTGGCGTTTGAACGCCAGCAGCATCTTCCTCCAGGGTGTGCTGTTTTTCTTCCTGTTTTTCATTTTGTTTTTGCTTTTTTCATTGTTTTTGTGACTTCTTATGATCATCAACCTACAAAAAAGATAAAATAACAAAAGAAAATAATTAATTATAAAACATTGGGTTACCTCCCAACAAGCGCTTCTTTAGTGTCATTAGCTTGACAGAGGACTCCCATGGAGCCTCAGAAACACTCAGAACCTTGTTGAAACCTCCCAACACCAAACTTAGAGTTTGAATGTGGGGTTTCAACACCAAACTTAGAGTTTGGTTGTGGCCTCCCAACACCAAACTTAGAGTTTGACTGTGGGGGCTCTGTTTGGCTCTGTTTTGAGAGAAGCTCTTCATGCTTCCTCTCCATGATGATAGAGGGATATCCTTGGGCCTTAAACACCATGGATTCTTCATTCACTTGAATGATCAACTCTCCTCTATCAACATCAATCACAGCCTTTGCTGTGGCTAGGAATGGTCTGCCAAGGATGATGGATTCATCCATGCACTTCCCAGTCTCTAGGACTATGAAATCAGTAGGAATGTAATGGTTTTCAACCTTAACCAGAACATCCTCTACAAGTCCATGGGCTTGTTTTCTTGAGTTGTCTGCCATTTCTAGTGAGATTTTTGCAGCTTGCACCTCAAAGATCCCTAATTTCTCCATTACAGAGAGGGGCATGAGGTTTACACTTGACCCTAAGTCACACAAGGCCTTCTTGAAGGTCATGGTGCCTATGGTACAAGGTATAGAAAACTTCCCAGGATCCTGCCTCTTTTGAGGCAGTTTCTGCCTAGACAAGTCATCCAGTTCTTTGGTGAGCAAAGGAGGTTCATCCTC
Organism: Arachis stenosperma; assembly: GCF_014773155.1. Classification (NCBI taxonomy): domain Eukaryota; kingdom Viridiplantae; phylum Streptophyta; class Magnoliopsida; order Fabales; family Fabaceae; genus Arachis; species Arachis stenosperma. Next base: position 50,073,668 of record NC_080377.1, on the reverse strand, counting down.
CCAAGTCTCATTTCCAAATAACTTGTCATTTAGCTTCATGATTGCTCCAAGGTATTTAGCAACTTGCTCCTCAGTGACATACTCATCCTCTTCAGAGGAAGAATACTCATCAGAGCTCATGAAAGGCAGTAGCAAGTCCAAGGGAATCTCTATGGTCTCAGTCTGAGCCTCAGATTCCCAAGGTTCCTCATTGGGGAACTCATTAGAGGCCAGTGGACGTCCAGTGAGGCCTTCCTCAGTGGCGTTCACTGCCTCTTCTTCCTCCCAGAATTCGGCCATGTTTATGGCTTTGCACTCTCCTTTTGGATTTTCTTCAGTGTTACTTGGGAGAGTGCTTGGAGGAAGTTCAGTAATTTTCTTGCTCAGCTGACCCACTTGTCCTTCCAAATTCCTAATGGAAGATCTAGTTTCAGTCATGAAACTTTGAGTGGTTTTGATCAGATCAGAGACCATGGTTGCTAAGTCAGAATTATTCTGCTTAGAGCTCTCTGTCTGTTGCTGAGAAGATGATGGAAAAGGCTTGCCATTGTTAAACCTGTTTCTTCCACCATTGTTATTGAAACCTTGTTGAGGTCTCTCGTGATTCTTCCATGAAAGATTTGGGTGATTTCTCCATGAAGAATTATAGGTGTTACCATAGGGTTCTCCTAGGTAATTTACCTCTTCCATGGAAGGGTTCTCAGGATCATAAGCTTCTTCCTCAGATGAAGCTTCCTTAGTACTGTTTGGTGCATTTTGCATTCCAGACAGACTTTGAGAAATCAAATTGACTTGTTGAGTCAATATTTTATTCTGGGCCAAAATGGCATTCAGAGTGTCAATATCAAGAACTCCTTTCTTCTGACTAGTCCCATTGTTCACAGGATTTCTTTCAGAAGTGTACATGAATTGGTTATTTGCAACCATTTCAATCAGTTCTTGAGCTTCAGTAGGCGTCTTCTTCAGATGAAGAGATCCTCCTGCAGAGCTATCCAAGGACATCTTAGATAGTTCAGAGAGACCATCATAGAAAATACCTATGATGCTCCATTCAGAAAGCATGTCAGAAGGACATTTTCTGATTTATTGTTTGTATCTTTCCCAAGCTTCATAGAGGGATTCTCCATCCTTCTGTCTGAAGGTTTGGACTTCCACTCTAAGCTTACTCCATCTTTGTGGTGGAAAGAACTTTGCCAAGAAGGCATTGACTAGCTTTTCCCATGAGTCCAGGCTTTCTTTAGGTTGAGAGTCCAACCATATTCTAGCTCTGTCTCTTACAGCAAAAGGGAATAGCATCAGTCTATAGACTTCAGGGTCAACCCCATTAGTCTTGACTGTGTCACAGATTTGCAAGAATTCAGCTAAAAACTGATGAGGATCTTCCATTGGAAGTCCATGGAACTTGCAATTCTGTTGCATTAGAGAAACTAATTGAGGCTTAAGCTCAAAGTTGTTTGCTCCAATGGTAGGGATAGAGATGCTTCTCCCATAAAAATCAGGAGTAGGTGCAGTAAAGTCACCCAGCACCTTCCTTGCATTGTTTGCATTGTTGTTGTTTTCTGCTGCCATGTTTTCTTCCTTGAAGAATTCGGTCAGGTCCTCTAAAGAGAGTTGTGCTTTGGCTTCTCTTAGCTTTCTCTTCAAAGTCCTTTCAGGTTCAGGATCAGCTTCAACAAGAATGCCTTTGTCCTTGCTCCTGCTCATATGAAAGAGAAGGGAACAAGAAAATGTGGAATCCTCTATGTCACAGTATAGAGATTCCTTTAAGTGTCAGAGGAAAAGAGAAATAGAAAGAAGAAGGAGAAGATAAATTCGAACTTTAGTTAGATAAGGTTCGAATTGTGCATTGAGAAGGAGTGGCACTCCATAAATAGAAGGATGTGGGAAGGAGGGAAGTTTATTTTCGAAAATCAAGTGAAAAATTTTGAAATTATTTTGAAAAACATTAATTAATTTTCGAAAATAAAAGTGGAAAAGAAATTAAGTGATTTTTGAAAAAGAATTTGAAATTAGAAATTAAAAAGATTTGATTGAAAACTGTTTTGAAAAAGATGTGGTTAAAAAGATTTAATTGAAAGGTTATGAGTTTAAAAAAAGATGTGATTGAGAAGATATGATTTGAAAACATTTTTAAAAGATATGATTTGAAAACCATTTGAAAAGATATGATTTTAAAAAAGAATGACTTGCCTAACAAGAAAAGATATGATTTGAAACATTCAAACCTTTCTCAACAGAAAAGGTAACAATCTTGTGATGTTCAATCAAATCATTAATTGTTAGTAAGTATCTTTTAAAAAGGAAAGAAATTGATTTTGAAAACATTTGATTGAAAAGATTTGATTTGAGAAAGATTTGATTTTGAAAAACTAAAAAAAAATTTGATTTTGAAAACAAAATCTTCCCCCTGCACCATCCTGGCGTTAAACGCCCAGAATGGTATACATTCTGGCGTTTAACGCCCAAAATGCACCCTTTTTGGGCGTTAAACGCCCAACCAGGTACCCTGGCTGGCGTTTAAACGCCAGTCTGCCTTCTTCACTGGGCATTTTTGAATGCTCAGCTTTTTCTGTATAATTCCTCTGCAGCATGTTTTGAATCTTCAATTCTTTGTATCATTGACTTGAAAGGACACAAATTAAAAATATTTTTGGATTTTTGATAATCAAAATGCAAAAGGAATCAATTAACAATGCATGCAAGACACCAAACTTAGCAGTTTGTGTACTACTGACACTAACAACATGAAAATGCATATGAGACACACAAAATACTTCAAGTCAATAGAATTCAAAGATCAAAACAAAGAAATATATGCATGAATTCGAAAATTATAACAAAAACATGCATTTGACACCAAACTTAAGATGAGACACTAAACTTATGCAAGAAACATCAAATATTTTTGGTCTTTTTGGTTTTGTAAATTTTTTTTGTATTTTTCGAAAATTAAGTGAAAAAAAGTATCAAAATTCTTAATGAGAATTCCAGGAATCAGTGCAATGCTAGTCTAAGACTCCGGTCCAGGAATTAGACATGGCTTCACAGCCAGCCAAGCTTTCAAAGAAAGCTTCGGTCCAAAACACTAGACATGACCAAGGTCAGCCAAGCCTTAGCAAATCACTGCTCCAACAGCAAGATTGATACGAAATCAACAAGCTCTTGTGGTGATAAGTTGAAACCTCGGTCCAATCAGATTAGACATGGCTTCTCAGCCAGCCAGATTTCAACAAATCATCATGAAACTCTAGAATTCACCTTCAAGAATTTCGAAAAAAAATACCTAATCTAAGCAACAAGATGAACCGTCAGTTGTCCAGCCTAAACAATCCCGGGCAATAACACCAAAAATTTGATGTTGTTGCCGGATCTTGGCTCTGATGTTACCAAAAGCTTGCTCAAAACATGAACAATCCCCGGCAACGGCGCCAAAAACTTGGTCGGCGAAATTGTGAACTATACTTTTTCACAACTCTCATAATCCCTGGTAATGGCTCCAAAAACTTGGTGCGCTCAATACCATGGCATTACACAACTTCGCACAACTAACCAGCAAGTGCACTGGGTCGTCCAAGTAATAAACCTTACGTGAGTAAGGGTCGATCCCACGGAGATTGTTAGTATTGAAGCAAGCTATGGTCATCTTGTAAATCTTAGTCAGGCAAACTCAAATGTATATGATGATGATGAACGAAAATAACATAAAAGATAAAGATAGTGATACTTATGTATATCATTGGTGTAAGAGCTTCAGACAAGTGTATGAAGATGCCTTCCCTTCCGTCTCTCTGCTTTCCTACAGCCTTCATCCAATCCTTCTTACTCCTTTCCATGGCAAGCTCGTGTAGGGTCTCACTGTTGTCAGCAGCTACCTCCCATCCTCTCAGTGAAAGCGATTGCATATGTCCTGTCACGGCATAGCGGAATTCATCTGTCGGTTCTCAATCAGGCGCGGAATAGAATCCAGTGATTCTTTTGCGTTATCACTAACGCCCCCGCCCTCAGGGTTTGAAGCACGTCACAGTCATTCAGTCATTGAATCTTACTCAGAACACCACAGACAAGGTTAGACCTTCCGGATTCTCTTGAATGCTGCCATCAGGTCCTGCCTATACCACGAAGACTCCGAAGAATCCAAGAGATATTCACTAAGCCTCGAATGCTTGTAGAACAAGAATGGTTGTCAGTCACCTTGTTCATAGGTGAGAGTGGTGATGGGCGTCAATCATCACCATCATCATGTTGAAGAACAAGTGATATCTTGGTAAAAGAACAAGCGGAATTGAATGGAAGAACAATAGTAATTGCATTAATACTCGAGGTACAGCAGAGCTTCACACCCTTAATCTATGGTGTGTAGAAACTCCACCGTTGAAAATACATAAGCATAAGGTCCAGGCATGGCCGAATGGCCAGCCTCCCAAAGATCTAAGATAGCATAAAAGTGAAGATAGCTACCAAAGTCTACTAATACAATAGTAAAAGGTCCTATTAATAGTAAACTAGTAACCTAAGGTGTACAGAAATGAGTAAATGACATAAAAATCCACTTCCGGGCCCACTTGGTGTGTGCTTGGGCTGAGCAATCAAGGAAATTCGTGTAGAGACCTTTCCTGGAGTTAAACGCCAGCTCCCATGCCAGTTTGGGCGTTTAACTCCAACTTTTATTCCTGTTCCGGCGTTTAACGCTGGAATTCCTGAGGCCGGATTGCTTCGCGGGTTTGGGCCATCAAATCTTGGACAAAGTATGAACTATTATATATTGCTGGAAAGCCCTGGATGTCTACTTTCCACACCGTTGAGAGCGCGCCAATTGGGCTTCTGTAGCTCCAGAAAATCCACTTCGAGTGCAGGGAGGTCAGAATCCAACAGCATCTGCAGTCCTTTTTGGTCTCTGAATCAGATTTTTGCTCAGGTCCCTCAATTTCAGCCAGAAAATACCTGAAATCACAGAAAAACACACAAACTCATAGTAAAGTCCAGAAAAGTGAATTTTAAATAAAAACTAATAAAAATGTACTAAAATCTAACTAAAAGATATCAAAACATACTAAAAACAATGCCAAAAAGTATACAAATTATCCGCTCATCAGTGCCCCACGCGTCCGCGTCGCTTGCGCCGCCCAACTCATTCAAATCTGCCAGATTATCTTTTCTTTTCTCATCCCATTCCTATTTTATTTGTCCCCTCCTTCTTTCTCTCTTCTACCCCCTCTTTCCTACCACCATTATCAAGGTTTTTTCTTCTCTTCTCCCCTCCCTACTTTTTCTTTACTCTTCTTATTTTCATGTTTTCTTTTTCTTTCTCTTCTACTATCTCTATCCATGTTTTCTTTTTCTTTTCTTCTTCCTTCTATTGGTGTTAGAAATTTATTTGGGTCATTATTCTTATATGTTGCTTGTAAATTGTTTAAGACTTGTTTAACAATTATATATTATTTTTATAGGGTTACTTGCATGTTCAAAATTAAATTTTCCATACCTTATTTAACATGCATGCTATGTGTGTGTGAAAACGCCCATATGGCATTTTGCACTATTTTTAGATTTCTTTCAATCTACTACTCTAAATGCCTGCTTTTCACAAAACCCATTTTATATTTTATTAATTAAATATAATTGTTATTACAAGCACATTGTTAGTTGGAAAGACTTGGTAATCTAACTTGGACATTGAATGCTTGATCTAGGCTACTCATGCCCTTGCCGGTATGCCAATAAATACCTGGCATTTAACTGTCATCACATGCACTTGCTTTATTTCCTTTATTGATTTGCCACATGTAGTCATGACCATGTGTTCACATCATTATCCCTTCCTGTGCATTGATTACCACATTTCCCATTCTTTTCCTTGCTATAACCCTTGAAATATTCATGTCTTTACTCGTTCCCTTTCAGGATGGCCACCAAGAAAGGCAAGGAGAAAGCTACCCCCAAATCCACAGCAAGAAAAGGAACAAAAAGAGCATTAGTGGCAGAGCCTTCTTCAACTGCAATTAAGCCCTCAATAAAAAGAATTAAAAGGATTATCAACGACGATGAAAAGGAAAAAGCATTCCCAGTAAAGGACACTGCACGATTTCTCAATCGTTACTGTGAGCAGATGTTCCCCATTCTAGCAGCTTAGAATTACAACAACGAACACCTTCTTATCCTTCCACCTCGTATTGCCAACTTTGTTGAGCCACAAATTGCACAAAGACATTAGGGATTCCTACAGAGATAGCCACGACAGGTTAATCTTTCTTGGGTTGTTGAGTTCTACTCCAACTTCTACCTGCCGACCCTGCAATCTGTTTATGTCCGTCAGAAGCAAGTCCCCATTATAGAAGAGGCCATTCAGCGAGCCCTGAATCTTCCCCCTGCTCTGGAAGGATTAGACGCATTTCAAGAAGCCGCACTCAAGCGCCAGGCATACAAATTTGACTGGGACGCTGTTCTCAGCGTTATCGCACAACCTGGCCGCAAATGGATCTTCGGATACCGTCGTTCCCGTCCTAAGGGAATCTTGGCTTCCGCACTTACCTTAGAGGCTCACGTATGGGTACAAATTATGTCCCATTACGTCTTTCCAAGCACTTATGAGTCCTCATTCACCGTAGACATGGCCGTTCTACTATGGTGCATCCTCACAGACCAGCCTCTAAATATACCGAGACACATCCGGAATGCTATGGGACACGTGCAAATCGTGGGCAACCTTCCTTTCCCCGCTTTGGTCTCAAATCTTATCTCAGCAGCCGGAGTCTCCTACAGAGCTGGGGACACCAAAGCCATACTTTCATGGGATGATCAGTACGTCCCTAACGGAAGATATCTCAGGCCACCACCTGCCACTACCAGCCAGTCCACAGAAGATGCTGTAGACATTCTACCATCTACTAGTCAGCTGCTGCATCAAATACTGAAGAGGTTGGACCAACAAGACCAGAAGGCAAAGCTCTGGGAGTGCCGCAACCACCGCCGATTCAAATACCTCACAGAGCTACTCACAGGCAACTACATACCTGACGAGGACCTAGGCACTCCGGACTCTACTTCCTTTACCAGCACAAGGAGCCATGACGGTCCCAACTGTGGAGATACTGCGACCAGCCCACCCTTATTCCTGACAGATGGCACCGAGGACGGTGCAAAGCCTTAAGTGTGGGGAGGTCGGTCAGTACCTGACTTCCGGAGGTAATTCTTTCTCCCTAACACCAACTTCTTTTTCTTTAGAATAGGATAGATTGCATATTAATAAGTTAATTGCATGCATGTTCTACCTGATTGAAAATATAATAAGTTTCTTTTAAGACCATATATTTTTTCAAAAATTTCACTAATTTAAATCAAAACACTTATGTTAAATTTGTTTGAAGTTGAAATTGGAATAGGATTTTTGAGCTAAAAGAACACACAACCCGTGAGACTTTGAACCTAAATACATGGTTACACTATTTAACCATAAACATTTTTATTTCTCGTGTGTTTTCTTCTCTATGATTGTAATCTGAATTTTGTTTTATCCTATATGTCCAATGTTAATGTGTTATGTGCATGCATATGATTGAGGCCATTATTTGTTTAGCTCACATATCCCAAATAAGCCAACCCTTTTAATTACCTTTGTTAACCACTTTGAGCCGTTGTTAATCCCATTTTTTCTATATTTTACCACATTACTAGCCTTATGCAGAAAAATAATAAAAAATCCCAATTGAATCTTTGGTTAGCTTAAGATAGAATGTGTGTTAACTAAGTATGGGAAAATTGTGGGAATAAAGGGTAATAGGAGAATATGTCATGATGAAATAAAGGGAAATTGGGTACATATTCATGTGAAACCATAAAAGAACATTACAAATCTATGTGCATTGATAAGCTATATTAAAAAAAAAACTTTCCTTTATGTTAGTAAATAAGGGGACAAAATCACCCTAATGATAAGTCAGAGTTTAATAATCAATGCACATGTGATAAAGTTAAAATAAAGGTTGATGCATGAATATGGAATGTGAAAAGGAGATTTTGGGTAGCTAAGATGAATGTTAAAATTATATAGAATAGATGTATTTTAGGTGAGAGCTTAGGTTAATTAAAGATTCAATGTATAAGCTCACTTAGCCATATGTGTACCCTCACCCTTACCTTCGCCCCATTACAACCATGAAAAGACCTCATGATGTTTGCATTGGCATTTTAAAATTGTTGATTGATTAGGTGAAAAACAAAATTTTTGAAAGCATGATTAGAGAAGGATAGAGTGATTACCCCATATACTGGAGATGATTAGAGTGCACACGCACCAATAGTAAGGGTTCAATGCTCAGTCCTGTATTCCCTGCTTTCACGAGCTATCTTCTTACAAATTTATCTGCTTTTACAATATGAATTGAATTAGTGAAATCTGCCCCATGTTTTGTCTTAGAGAACTTATCTATTTTTAATCATGTAGACAAAATCAAATAATTGCATTCATATGTGTATAGGTTGCATTGCATGAGTCTTACATGTTCCTATTCATTCATATTTATCTCCTTAAACTTAGCATGAGGACATGCTAATTTTTAAGTGTGTGGAGATTGATAAACCACTATTTTATGATTCCTATTGTGTTTAATTGTGTGGTTTTATCAAGTCTTCACCTGCTTATTCGTATGATTTGCATATATTTACAATTCCTTCCTAAAAATATTCTGTGATTGATAACTTGCTTCCTAAAGACCTTTTAGTTGTATATTTTTATCTTCCTTCGTAACATTCGATGCCGTGATCTGTGTGTTAAGTGTTTCAAGCTTCACAGGGCAAGGATGGCGTAAGGAATGAAGAGGACGCGTGCAAAAATGGAAGGAACATAAAGAATTAAGGAGATGACCAGCGAGAAGTCACGCGGTCGCATGGCTCACGTGACCGCGTGAAATAGAAGAAATCAGAGTGACGCGCTCGCATGCCTGACGCGACCGCGCGGATTGGAAGCTGCACGAACGACGCGAATGCGTGGACGATGCGCACGCGTGGTACGAGAAACGCTGAGTGACGCGAACGCGTGGACGACGCGGCCGCGTGACATGCGCGATCTGCAGAATTACAGAAGTCGCTGGCACAGATTCTGGGCCGTATTTCAACCCAATTTTCGGCCCAGAAATATAGATTAGAGCCAGGAAACATGTAGAGACAAGAACAACAATTCATTCCGCATAATTTCATGTTTTTAGATCTGAATTTACTCATCTCCTAGGTTTCTCACTTGAACATTCATAAATTAGGATTTTGAAGAATTTTGGCTTTAGCTTTTGAGAAGAGTCTACCTCCGGTACTAGTCAATATAGCTTGTTATTTCACTTTTCATTTACTCTTCCATATTCCTAATTTATCTAGAGTTGACATTAGATTATTTTTCATAGTTTATTAATACAAGACTATTTTTACTTTTAATTAATCTCTTTTATTATTATTTATTATGTCTTTTCATATTTCTTCTATTGATTTTGTGAAGTCTACAATTATGATGATGGAGTAATTCCCCAACTTGATTGGAAGATGATTAAAAGGAGAACCTTGAGTTCATTGTTGGTTGGCTTGTTAGTCACTAACTCTAATCCTTCCCAAGGGAGAGGATCAGGACGTATGAATAGAAGTTGACTTTTAATTTGACTTTCCTTCATTCGTTGAGGGTTAACTAAATGTAAACAATGACTAATTATTAATTGCTCTTGATAAAATTCTAACAAGGATAGAACTTTGATAAACCACTATTTCATGGTTCATCTTGTGCTCAATTGAGTGGTTTTTATCAACTCTTTACCCATTTATTCATACTAATCGCATGTTTTACGTTTTCCTTATGGAATTTGTGCTATAATTGAAAACATGCTTCTTTGATCTTATATTTGCTTATTATTAATCCTCTCTTATTACCATTAGATGCCTTGATATGTGTGTTAAGTGTTTTCAGATATTATAGGGCAGGAATGGCTTGGAGGATGGAAAGGAAGCATGCAAAAGTGGAAGGAATACAAAAAGTTGAAGAAGTTGTTAAGCTGTCCAGCCTGACCGCTTTGCACTCAAACGGCTATAACTTTAGCTACAGAGGTCCAAACGACGCAGTTTCAGTTGCGTTAAAAAGCTAACATCTGGGGCTTCGATTTGATATATAATATGCCATAGTTGCCCTGACGGTAAGCGATGCGAATGTGTGATCCACGCGGACGCGTCGCATCTGCGAACTTTAATCCGCGCGGCCGCGTCGGCGGCGCCTTGCGTCACTTGGCCGCGCCCTGTACGGACCAAAAAGCGCTGGAAGTGACTTCTGGGCTGTTTCTGACCCAATTTTCGGCCCAGAGAACACAGATTAGAGGCTATAAAGTGGGAAAATGCATCCATTCATAATAATGCTATTCATAATTCTCATTTTATTATTTTAGATGTAGTTTTCAGAGAGAGAGGTTCTCTCCTCTCTTAGGATTAGGATTTAAGACTTCTCTTAGTTTTAGAAGTGACTCTAAATCCCATGTTCAATGTTCTTTGTATTTATTTATTTTCAATGTTCCATGTTTGGATTGATTTTCTTAATTAATGTTATTTGAGGTATTTCCGTTTATGATTGTTTTATTTATGAATGCTTTTTATTTAATTTAGCTAGTTTCCCTTTTGGCTTTGGTTAAATAATTGGTGACTCTAGAGTTATCAAACTCATTGTTGATTGAAAATTGGATTTCTTCATTTTATTAATTCATATTCCAATAACTCTAGCCTTTTCCCTTTTGAGGTATTTTTATTGTTATTGAACTTGGGATTTAGAGTCACTCTTAAAACTAAGAGAAGTCCTAAATCCTAATCCTAAGAGAGAGGAGAGAACCTCTCTCTCTGAAAACTACATCTAAAATAATAAAAAGGGAATTATGAATAGTATAGTTATGAATGGATGCCTTCCCCCACTTTATAGCCTCTAATCTGTGTTCCCTGGGCTGAAAACTGGGTCATAAATAGCCCAGAAGTCACTTCCAGCACTTTCTGGTCCGTACAGGTCGCGGAAAAGTGACGCGGCAGCATGGCTCACGCGGCCGCGCGGGTTGCGTTCCTGCCAGGTCATGCGTCCGCGTGACTCACACGTTCGCGTCACCTGGCGTCGGGGCAGCTATGGCAAATTATATATCAAATCGAAGCCCCGGACGTTAGCTTTCCAACGCAACTGGAACCGCATCGTTTGGACCTCTGTAGCTAAAGTTATAGTCGTTTGAGTGCGAAGAGGTCAGGCTGGACAACTTAGCAATTTCTCCAACTTATTGTATTCCTTTCACTTTTGCAGGCTTCCTTCCCATCCTCCAAACCATTCATGCCTTATAATATCTGAAAACACTTAACACACATATCAAAGCATCTAATGGTAATAAGAGAGGTTTAATAATAAGTAAATATAAGATCAAAGAAGCATGCTTTCAATCATAGCACAAAATCAGGAAGGAAAATGTAAAACATGCGAATTATATGAATAAGTGAGTAAAGAGTTGATAAAAACCACTCAATTGAACATAAGATAAACCATAAAATAGTGGTTTATCAACCTCCCCACACTTAAACAATAGCATGTCCTCATGCTAAGCTCAAGAGAAACTATAAAGAGATGAAGAGGAATGATAGAATGTATGAGATGCAACCTACGAATGCAACTAAATGCAAAAATGTTTCTACCTACTTGGTGAAAAAGTAAATAAATCTTTCAAGAATAAATATGAACTGGATTTTACTAATTCAAATCACAAAATACAATACAAATAAATTGCAAGAAGAAGATAGCTCATAAAAGCAGGGAACATAGAATTAAGCGCTGAACCCTTACTTGGTAGTGTATATCACTCTAACTCTCAAGTGTCTAGGGTCAATTCTCTCAATTCTCTACTAATCTTGCTTTCTCTAACTTGCTCTTCATCTAACAATCAACAAAAATTTAATGCACCAATACACAAATCAAGAGGTCTTTTAAGGGTTGTAATGGGGTTAGGGTCAAGGTAGGATTGTATTTGGCTAAGTGGACTAAAATTTGAATCCTTAATTAACATAAACTTCACACCTAACTTAAGCAATCCATTTAATTAAAATGCAAAATCTAACTTCCCATTAACTGTGCTTTCCACATGTTCATGCATCCTAACATTGAGTTTAGTACATATGCATTAATACCAACACTTACTTTGGGGCATTTTGTCCCCTTTTATTAATTGCTCTTTTCTTTTTCTTTTTCTCTTCTTTTTTTTTATTTTTCTCAATGCATATGATTAAAGTATTAAATGCAATAATATGTGCTCAACTATTATTTTGCACATTTTCACTAAAATATACAACACCCAATTATTCAAACCAAATAATTTCAAACCCAACTTCCCCACACTTAAATCATGAGCACTTTTACTAGTCTAAGCTAACCAAGGATTCAAATTAAAGACATTATTGTTTTCTGCTTAGAGTTAGTAATGAGCTACAGTAAAGAACAAATGGGTAGATTAGGCTCAAATTGGTTTGCAAAGGATAATGAAAGGTTAAGGCCATATGGGTATGTAAGCTTAGTGAAACAAAGGCCTCAATCATATCAGTGCATGCATACATTAAACAATGGAAATATAGAATTAAGCAAGATAAAGATCACAATTTTAGAGAGAAAAACACACACCAAAAATAAAATATTGGTTGATAAAATGCAACCAATCAAATAGGCTCAAAATCTCACTGGTTTTGTGTGTTCGGGCTCTAAAAAATGTTCCAAAATAATATTTCTTCAAACAAGTTTTTCAAAAAGTTTTATTCAAAGTAGTGAAATACTATAAAAATTTATTGAAAAAGAAAATATTACTTTAACCAAGTGGTAAAATATGCACAAAAAAATAAACATGCAATCAAACATGCAAATGCAACAATGAAAAATAAAAATTGGTGTTGATAAGGTACTAACTAACCCGTGGAGATCGGTATTGACCTTCCCCCACTTAAAGATTGCTCCGTCCTCGGTGCATGCTGAGATGTACAGGTGGATGGGGGTTGTAGTTCCTTAGCTAGTGCTCTTTTGTGTTCTTGTCCTTGCCAGTGGTTTGGGAGTAGCTTTCTCTCTTTACCCTTCTTGGTGGCCATCATGAAAAAGGGAAGAGAAAGTAAATAAAATTAAAGAGATAGAGCAAGGAAGAGGAATAAGTGAGTGATAGTCAATGCACGGTAAAGATCAATGAAGGTAACACATGGTCATGACGACATGTGAAAAGTTCATCAAAGGGAATAAAACAAGTGCAAGATAGGGTAAGTAGATGCAAGATTTTTATTGGCATGCCGGCAAGGGCATGAGTAGCATAGATCAAACATCACTTCGTAACAAACTATCACGTTTGTATTGACAATTAAATTTAATTAATAAAATAATAAAGGGAATTTGTGAAAAGCAGGCATTAAATAGTGGAATAGAATAATGTAGAAAAGTGCATGATGCCATATGCACTTTTTCACAAACACTTAGCATGCATGGTAAATAATCTAATGAAAATAATAAATTGAACATGCAAGCAACCCTTTAAAAAGTAATATATAATTGTCAAACAATTCACAAAAATATAGAAAATAATGACCCAAATAAATTTCTAACACCAATGAAAATAATAGAATGAATGAAAGTATGCAAATAAATTAAATAAAATAAGAGATAAGAAGAATGAGAAGTGAAAGAAAGGAAGAAGAGGTAAGTAAGAAAGAAGGGAGGAAAAATTAGGATTGGGGAAAAAAGATAAAATATTTTGGCCTATTAGGTTAAGGTGTGCGACGCTGGCGACGCGGTCGCGTGGGTGACGCGACCGCGTGGTGCGCAATAAGGTCAGCCGACGCGGACGCGTGGGTCACGCGATTGCGACAATTGATTTGTGCTAGTGGCGCGAGTGCAGCCTTGCATTCGCACAACTCTCTGTTTGAATTGCATTTTGCCAACAATCTGGGTGACGCGGTCGCGTGGGTGACGCGATCGCGTGGATGGCCTTTTTTGAAAGATGACGCGGCCGCGTGGGATGGCTTGGGCTTCTAGCACGAGTCCAGCCCAATTCCAGCACAACTTTCGGCCATGCACCTTTTTTGACGTCGATTTTCATGGCACGCGGCCGCGTGGGTGACGTGGTCGCGTGGGAGGCTAAAATTCCACATGACACGGTCGCGTAAGCGACGCAGTCGCGTAAGCGACGCGGTCGCGTGGGGTCAAATTATGCTCAAGGCGCGCCTCCAGCCACGCTCTCGCGTGACTTTCTGTTTGTTTTTTTTTCTTCCCATTGCACTGGTGACGCGGACGCGTCGCTTACGTGATTTTTTTCTTGAATCTGAAAAAAAATGCAGAATGCAGTGTTAATATGAATGTGATGCAAAACTCCAGGTTCAATATAATAAAATAAAATAAAACTCGAAAACAAATAAAACTAAATAAAAATGAAAAAGGAACGATCATACCACGGTGGGTTGTCTCCCACCTAGCACTTTAAGTTAAAGTCCTTAAGTTGGACATTTGACGAGCTCCTTGTTATGGTGGCTTATGCTTGTACTGATCCCGGAATCCCCACCAATGTTTGTACGTCCAATATCCTCCGGGATCCCAAACTTTGCTTGTGCACCCGTCTTCTTGTTGATCATCATGATTCCATCGGGTAGCAAATAATCTGAATCCTCGGGAGAACTGTCAAATAACTTTCTAGAATCCTCAGGGGAGTTACCAAATAACTTTCTAGACCCATTCAACTGAGCTCTACACCAACCTTTACGTTTAAACTTTGAGCACATAATCATGTTGAACCTTGCAGGACAATACTTACCACTAACCATCTTCCTCTTACTCTTGATGCCACAGAGAGCTCTGAGTTGACCATCCATCTCCAGTAGCCCATATTCAAGAGTGAAAGTAAAGGATAAGGATAGGAATTTTACCCACTTGAACGTTGTGTTGGACGGTAATGGTCTTGGGAGAAATATTTCTAATGAATTTACAAGCTCCACTCCCTTGTGCTCTTCTCTGACAACTTCCACCTCTTTGTAAGCTTCTTCAATCTCAACCTCTTCCTCTTGGTAGCTTTCTGCCAATTCAATCTCTTCTTCATTGCTTACCAAGGGCATGAGAGGTTGTGCCTCTTCTTCTTGAATCTCCATCTCTTGATTAACCTCTTCCAAGTCTTCTATCATGACATGCCTTGGAGGTTGTACACCTTCCTCAACAATAAATTCAAACTCCTTAGAAGAGGGTTCTGTAACTTGAGGTTCCCGTGGAGGTTCTGCATCTCCTAAATCTTCAACCACTTCTTCCTCTGCAATTATTATGGCTTTCTCCACTTGTTCCAATATAAAGTCTTGCTCCTTATTGTCCACTGGAGTCTCTATTGTCTCCCTCATGCTACGTTCTTCATTGGATTCTCCACATGGGTCCATGGGAGTCTGTTGGATGTCTGAATGTTTAGAAGATAATTGATTTATTGCTTGCTCCAGTTGATGAAGGGTTGCATGAAATTGATCTGCTGTTTCCTTGAAATAATCCCTTGACTCTTGTTCCTCCTTGACGATTACCTTTCCATGACAACTCCCTTCAATTACTCCTTCACCTTCAAGGGTCTCTTCTACCTTCACCTTTAGTGCCTCCTCTAGCTCCTTATGACGTATGGATTTGCAAAGACGATCCTCTCTCTTGTTCCATATCAATAGCATCATGGGGATCATCTTGCTCTTGGATTGATGGATGTGGGTGCTCTTCCATAGATTATGGTGATGGGATGGGTGGATCATTATGTGGTTGAAAAGGAAGTGCATTAGAGCTTGAAGGTTGATTGTTGAAGGTATTTGATGGTCTAATTCGGGCGACGAGAGCTTGTATAGTAGAGTTTAGATCGGTAAATGCTTTCTCCATGGAGGTTTGGGGTGGATAGGAGGGTTCATTTGTTAGGAGAAAGGGTTCATGGTAGGAAGGTGGTTCATCTTGATAAGGATATGGAGATGGTGAATATTGAGGTGGTGGTTCTAAGTATGGCTCGTAGGGTGGTTGGTGTGGTGGATAAGGATTAGGGTCATATGGAGGTGTTTGGTTGAAAGAGGCTTGTGAGTATGGTGGTCCAAAGTCATGTTGAGGATATCTATCATTTTGGTATGCATTGCAGAATGGTCTTCGTCCATGATATCTTGGAAGGTGTTGTTGCCTAAAGGGTTGATTAGATCCTCTTGGCTCCATCCATCCTTGATTGGTCTGACCTTGATGCATATTCCTGCTGTGGTTTCTATTTCTTTCAACAAAGTTAGAACCAAACTCAAAGCGAGAGGGGTGAGAATTTATAGTAGTTATCAGAAATAAGGGAAAAAGGGAGAAACAAATAAACAAGTAAAAGAAAAATATTTTTTTTTGAAAAATATTTATAATAACCAATAATAAGGCACACGTTTGCAATTCCCCGGCAACGGTGCCATTTTGACGTTAGGATTTTTGCTAGTAAAGAATTTATAAAAATATTCGCGTTGCAAGTATAGCTTCTAAACTAACAGAAATCCCTTCGTACAAAAGTTTTGGTTGTCACAAGTAACAAACCCCTTTAAAATTGATAACCGAGTATTTAAACCTCGGGTCGTCTTCTCAAGGAATTGCAGGGAAGTATGTTCTTATTATTGGTTATAGAAAAAGTGTGTTTTGGAGTTTTGGATTAAGGTAAAAGGTTAGTTGAATGACAAGTAAAATAAAATAATAATAACTGTAAAATAAACCTTTGGCAAGGTATAAGAACTGGAAGTCCTATCCTAGTTATCCTTATCAATTGTAATGAGAATTGGATTTTTCTCTCACCTTGTTAACCTTTAACTATGAAGGTAAGTTAAGTGGATGAATTAATTTGAATCCTCAAGTCTTAGTCTTTCCTTGGGAAATGCTAGAGTTATTGGAATATGAATTAATGAAATGAAGAAATCCAATTTTCAATCAACAATGAGTTTGATAACTCTAGAGTCACCAATTATTTAACCAAAGCCAAAAGGGAAACTATCTAAATTAAATAAAAAGCATTCATAAATAAAACAATCATAAACTGAAATACCTCAAATAACATTAATTAAGAAAATCAATCCAAACATGGAACATTGAAAATAAATAAATACAAAGAACATTGAACCTGGGATTTAGAGTCACTCTTAAAACTAAGAGAAGTCCTAAATCCTAATCCTAAGAGAGAGGAGAGAACCTCTCTCTCTGAAAACTACATTTAAAATAATAAAAAGAGAATTATGAATAGCATGGTTATGAATGGATGCCTTCCCCCCACTTTATAGCCTCTAATCTGTGTTCTCTGGGCTGAAAACTAGGTCGGAAACAGCCCAGAAGTCACTTCCAATGCTTTCTGGTCCGTACAGGTCGCAGAAAAGTGACGCGGCCGCATAGCTCATGCGGCCGCGCAGGTTGCGTTCCTGCCAGGTCATGCGTCCGCGTGACTCACGCGTTCGCGTCGCCTGGCGTCGGGTCAGCTATGGCAAATTATATATCAAATCGAAGCCCCGGACGTTAGCTTTCCAACGAAACTGGAACCGTGTCGTTTGGACCTCTGTAGCTGATGTTATAGCCGTTTGAGTGCGAAGAGGTCATGCAGGACAGCTTAGCAATTTCTCCAACTTATTATATTCCTTCCACTTTTGCATGCTTCCTTCCCATCCTCCAAGCCATTCCTGCCTTATAATATCTGAAAACACTTAACACACATATCAAAGCATCTAATGGTAATAAGAGAGGTTTAATAATAAGTAAATATAAGATCAAAGAAGCATGTTTTCAATCATAGCACAAAATCAGGAAGGAAAATGTAAAACATGCAAATTGTATGAATAAGTGAGTAAAGAGTTGATAAAAACCACTCAATTGAGCATAAGATAAACCATAAAATAGTGGTTTATCAACCTCCCTACACTCAAACATTAGCATGTCCTCATGCTAAGCTCAAGATAACTAAAAGAGTGAAGAGGAATGGTAGGATATATGAGATGCAACCTATGAATGCAACTAAATGCAAAATGTTTCTACCTACTTGGTTAAAAGTAAATAAATCTCCAAGATTAAATATGAACTGGATTTAACTAATTCAAATCATAAAAATGAAGTATAAATAGACTCGTAGAAGAAAATAGCTCATGAAAGCCGAGAACAAAGAATCAAGCATCGAACCCTCACTAGTAGTGTATATCACTCTAATCACTCAAGTGTTTTAGGTTCGATTCTCTCGATTCTCTACGAACCTTGCTTTCTAAGGCTTGCTCTTCATCTAACAATCAACATAAATTTAATGCACAGATACACATATCAAGAGGTCTTTTAAGGGTTGTAATGGGGTTAGGGTTAAGGTAGGATTGTATTTGGCCAAGTGGACTAAAATCTGAATCCTTAATTAACTTAAACTTTCCCACCTAACTTAAACAATCCATGTAATCATAATACAACATCTAACCATCCATTAACCATGTTTTCCACATATTCATGCATTCTAATTTCAGGTATAACTCATATGCATTGCTTTCACCACTTACTTTGGGGCATTTTGTCCCCTTTCACTTATTTTGCTCTTATATATATATATATATATATATATATATATATATATTTTCTCAATGCATATGATTAAATTATTGGATGCATGAATTATGTCCCAAACATTTCTTTCACATTTTTTGAAAATTCTAACATACTCAATTTTCAAACCAAATGTTTCCAAACCCACTTTTCCCCACACTTAATTCATAAGCATTCTCACTAGTCTAAGCTAACCAATGATTCAAATTAAGGACATTATTGTTTTTCGCTTAGAGTTAATGATGTGCTAAAATAAAGAACAGAGGGGTAAAAAATATAGGCTCAAATTGGTTTGCAAGGGAAAATGAAGGGTTAAGGTCATATGGGTATGTAAGCTCAATGAAACAAAGGCCTCAATCATATAAGTGCATGCATACATTAAATAATGGAAATATAGAATTAAGCAAGACAAAGATCACAATTTTAGAGAGAAAATCACACACCAAAAATAAAATATTGGTTGATAAAATGCAACCAATTCAAATAAGCTCAAAATCTCACATGTTTTGTGTGTTCGAGCTCTAAACTATGTTCCAAAATAATATTTTTTCAAACAAGTATTTCAAAAAGTTTTATTCAAATTAGTGAAATACTATAAAAATTTCTTGAAAAAGAAAATATTACTTCAACCAAGTGATAAAATATGAACAAAAAACAAACATGCAATCAAACATGCAAATACAACAATGAAAAACAAAAATTGGTGTTGAGAAGGGACTAACTAACCCGTGGAGATCGGTATCGACCTCCCTACACTTAAATATTGCACCGTCCTCGGTGCATGCTGAGATGTGCAGGTGGATGGGGGTTGTAGTTCCTCAACTAGTGCTCTCTTGTGTTCCTTTCCTTACTGGTGGTTTGGGAGTAGCTTTCTCTTTACCTTTCTTGGTGGCCATCCTGAAAAAGGGAAGAGAAAGTAAATTAAATTTAAAGAGATAGAGCAAGGAAGAGGATTGTATGAGTGATAATCAATGCACGGTAAAGATGAATGAAGTGAACACATGGTCATGACAACATGTGAAAAGTTCATCAAAGGGAATAAAACAAGTGCATGATAGGGTAAGTAGATGCAAGATGTTTATTGGCATGCTGGCAATTGCATGAGTAGCATAGATCAAGCATCAAGTAATAAATGTGCCAAATTAAAGAGCATGTGTAATGATGACAATTGTGAATGATAATTCCAAATACATTAGGTGTGCAAGTTAAAATAGGGATGAAAATAATGTAATCCAAATGTATATGAGACCCGTAAGTGAATGTCAATTGTCAAATCTCTCCTCAGAGTAGCCACATGCTCAAATAAAAGAAAGTACTAGTCAAATAAAACTCCAACACCAACATATAAATACATGAAAAAGAATTGAAAAAGAAGCCAAAAGGAAAGAACAGATAAATGCATTAAATTAAAGGAATAAAAGAGTAAAGGGGGAGAAGAAGAGAAAGAAAGAAGGAAGAAGAAGAAAGAAATAAGGATTTGGAGAAAAGAAAGACATGATAATCAGTAAACCAGGGACGCTGTGCGGCGCAGGTGACACGGCTGCGTGAGGCATGCGGTCGCGCGACTTGTGCTTGTGTTTAATGACGCGATTGCGTCGATCACGCGGTCGTGTGACCCGTTTAGTGCTACTGGCGCGGGGGCAGCCTTGCACCCTCACAACTCTCTGTTCAAAATCTTATTTTGCCAAAATATGGGTGACGCGGTTGCGTGGGTGACGCGATCGCATGGATGGCCATTGTTGAAAAATGACGCGGCCGCGTGGGGCACGCGTTCGCGTAGTGATGAGCGGATAATTTGTATACTTTTTGGCATTGTTTTTAGTATGTTTTGATATCTTTTAGTTAGATTTTAGTACATTTTTATTAGTTTTTATTTAAAATTCACTTTTCTGGACTTTACTATGAGTTTGTGTGTTTTTCTGTGATTTCAGGTATTTTCTGGCTGAAATTGAGGGACCTGAGCAAAAATCTGATTCAGAGACCAAAAAGGACTGCAGATGCTGTTGGATTCTGACCTCCCTGCACTCGAAGTGGATTTTCTGGAGCTACAGAAGCCCAATTGGCGCGCTCTCAACGGTGTTGGAAAGTAGACATCCAGGGCTTTCCAGCAATATATAATAGTCCATACTTTGTCCAAGATTTGATGGCCCAAACCCGCGAAGCAATCCGGCCTCAGGAATTCCAGCGTTAAACGCCGGAACAGGAATAAAAGTTGGAGTTAAACGCCCAAACTGGCATGGGAGCTGGCGTTTAACTCCAGAAAAGGTCTCTACACGAATTTCCTTGATTGCTCAGCCCAAGCACACACCAAGTGGGCCCGGAAGTGAATTTTATGTCATTTACTCATTTCTGTACACCTTAGGTTACTAGTTTACTATTAATAGGACCTTTTACTATTGTATTAGTAGACTTTGGTAGCTATCTTCACTTTTATGCTATCTTAGATCTTTGGGAGGCTGGCCATTCGGCCATGCCTGGACCTTATGCTTATGTATTTTCAACGGTGGAGTTTCTACACACCATAGATTAAGGGTGTGAAGCTCTGCTGTACCTCGAGTATTAATGCAATTACTATTGTTCTTCCATTCAATTCCGCTTGTTCTTTTACCAAGATATCACTTGTTCTTCAACATGATGATGGTGATGATTGACGCCCATCACCACTCTCACCTATGAACAAGGTGACTGACAACCATTCTTGTTCTACAAGCATTCGAGGCTTAGTGAATATCTCTTGGATTCTTCGGAGTCTTCGTGGTATAGGCAGGACCTGATGGCAGCATTCAAGAGAATCCGGAAGGTCTAACCTTGTCTGTGGTGTTCTGAGTAAGATTCAATGACTGAATGACTGTGACGTGCTTCAAACCCTGAGGGCGGGGGCGTTAGTGATAACGCAAAAGAATCACTGGATTCTATTCCGCGCCTGATTGAGAACCGACAGATGAATTCCGCTATGCCGTGACAGGACATATGCAATCGCTTTCACTGAGAGGATGGGAGGTAGCTGCTGACAACAGTGAGACCCTACACGAGCTTGCCATGGAAAGGAGTAAGAAGGATTGGATGAAGGCTGTAGGAAAGCAGAGAGACGGAAGGGAAGGCATCTTCATACACTTGTCTGAAGCTCTTACACCAATGATATACATAAGTATCACTATCTTTATCTTTTATGTTATTTTCGTTCATCATCATCATATACATTTGAGTTTGCCTGACTAAGATTTACAAGATGACCATAGCTTGCTTCAATACTAACAATCTCCGTGGGATCGACCCTTACTCACGTAAGGTTTATTACTTGGACGACCCAGTGCACTTGCTGGTTAGTTGTGCGAAGTTGTGTAATGCCATGGTATTGAGCGCACCAAGTTTTTGGAGCCATTACCAGGGATTATGAGAGTTGTGAAAAAGTATAGTTCACAATTTCGCCGACCAAGTTTTTGGCGCCGTTGCCGGGGATTGTTCATGTTTTGAGCAAGCTTTTGGTAACATCAGAGCCAAGATCCGGCAACAACATCAAATTTTTGGTGTTATTGCCCGGGATTGTTTAGGCTGGACAACTGACGGTTCATCTTGTTGCTTAGATTAGGTATTTTTTTTCGAAATTCTTGAAGGTGAATTCTAGAGTTTCATGATGATTTGTTGAAATCTGGCTGGCTGAGAAGCCATGTCTAATCTGATTGGACCGAGGTTTCAACTTATCACCACAAGAGCTTGTTGATTTCGTATCAATCTTGCTGTTGGAGCAGTGATTTGCTAAGGCTTGGCTGACCTTGGTCATGTCTAGTGTTTTGGACCGAAGCTTTCTTTGAAAGCTTGGTTGGCTGTGAAGCCATGTCTAATTCCTGGACCGGAGTCTTAGACTAGCATTGCACTGATTCCTGGAATTCTCATTAAGAATTTTGATACTTTTTTTCACTTAATTTTCGAAAAATACAAAAAAATTTACAAAACCAAAAAGACCAAAATATTTGATGTTTCTTGCATAAGTTTAGTGTCTCATCTTAAGTTTGGTGTCAAATGCATGTTTTTGTTATAATTTTCGAATTCATGCATATATTTCTTTGTTTTGATCTTTGAATTCTATTGACTTGAAGTATTTTGTGTGTCTCATATGCATTTTCATGTTGTTAGTGTCAGTAGTACACAAACTGCTAAGTTTGGTGTCTTGCATGCATTGTTAATTGATTCCTTTTGCATTTTGATTATCAAAAATCCAAAAATATTTTTAATTTGTGTCCTTTCAAGTCAATGATACAAAGAATTGAAGATTCAAAACATGCTGCAGAGGAATTATACAGAAAAAGCTGAGCATTCAAAAATGCCCAGTGAAGAAGGCAGACTGGCGTTTAAACGCCAGCCAGGGTACCTGGTTGGGCGTTTAACGCCCAAAAAGGGTGCATTTTGGGCGTTAAACGCCAGAATGTATACCATTCTGGGCGTTTAACGCCAGGATGGTGCAGGGGGAAGATTTTGTTTTCAAAATCAAATTTTTTTTTAGTTTTTCAAATCAAATCTTTCTCAAATCAAATCTTTTCAATCAAATGTTTTCAAAATCAATTTCTTTCCTTTTAAAAGATACTTACTAACAATTAATGATTTGATTGAACATCACAAGATTGTTACCTTTTCTGTTGAGAAAGGTTTGAATGTTTCAAATCATATCTTTTCTTGTTAGGCAAGTCATTCTTTTTTAAAATCATATCTTTTCAAATGGTTTTCAAATCATATCTTTTAAAAATGTTTTCAAATCATATCTTCTCAATCACATCTTTTTTTAAACTCATAACCTTTCAATTAAATCTTTTTAACCACATCTTTTTCAAAACAGTTTTCAATCAAATCTTTTTAATTTCTAATTTCAAATTCTTTTTCAAAAATCACTTAATTTCTTTTCCACTTTTATTTTCGAAAATTAATTAATGTTTTTCAAAATAATTTCAAAATTTTTCACTTGATTTTCGAAAATAAACTTCCCTCCTTCCCACATCCTTCTATTTATGGAGTGCCACTCCTTCTCAATGCACAATTCGAACCTTATCTAACTAAAGTTCGAATTTATCTTCTCCTTCTTCTTTCTATTTCTCTTTTCCTCTGACACTTAAAGGAATCTCTATACTGTGACATAGAGGATTCCACATTTTCTTGTTCCCTTCTCTTTCATATGAGCAGGAGCAAGGACAAAGGCATTCTTGTTGAAGCTGATCCTGAACCTGAAAGGACTTTGAAGAGAAAGCTAAGAGAAGCCAAAGCACAACTCTCTTTAGAGGACCTGACCGAATTCTTCAAGGAAGAAAACATGGCAGCAGAAAACAACAACAATGCAAACAATGCAAGGAAGGTGCTGGGTGACTTTACTGCACCTACTCCTGATTTTTATGGGAGAAGCATCTCTATCCCTACCATTGGAGCAAACAACTTTGAGCTTAAGCCTCAATTAGTTTCTCTAATGCAACAGAATTGCAAGTTCCATGGACTTCCAATGGAAGATCCTCATCAGTTTTTAGCTGAATTCTTGCAAATCTGTGACACAGTCAAGACTAATGGGGTTGACCCTGAAGTCTATAGACTGATGCTATTCCCTTTTGCTGTAAGAGACAGAGCTAGAATATGGTTGGACTCTCAACCTAAAGAAAGCCTGGACTCATGGGAAAAGCTAGTCAATGCCTTCTTGGCAAAGTTCTTTCCACCACAAAGATGGAGTAAGCTTAGAGTGGAAGTCCAAACCTTCAGACAGAAGGATGGAGAATCCCTCTATGAAGCTTGGGAAAGATACAAACAATTAATCAGAAAATGTCCTTCTGACATGCTTTCTGAATGGAGCATCATAGGTATTTTCTATGATGGTCTCTCTGAACTATCTAAGATGTCCTTGGATAGCTCTGCAGGAGGATCTCTTCATCTGAAGAAGACGCCTACTGAAGCTCAAGAACTGATTGAAATGGTTGCAAATAACCAATTCATGTACACTTCTGAAAGAAATCCTGTGAACAATGGGACTAGTCAGAAGAAAGGAGTTCTTGATATTGACACTCTGAATGCCATTTTGGCCCAGAATAAAATATTGACTCAACAAGTCAATTTGATTTCTCAAAGTCTGTCTGGAATGCAAAATGCACCAAACAGTACTAAGGAAGCTTCATCTGAGGAAGAAGCTTATGATCCTGAGAACCCTTCCATGGAAGAGGTAAATTACCTAGGAGAACCCTATGGTAACACCTATAATTCTTCATGGAGAAATCACCCAAATCTTTCATGGAAGAATCACGAGAGACCTCAACAAGGTTTCAATAACAATGGTGGAAGAAACAGGTTTAACAATGGCAAGCCTTTTCCATCATCTTCTCAGCAACAGACAGAGAGCTCTAAGCAGAATAATTCTGACTTAGCAACCATGGTCTCTGATCTGATCAAAACCACTCAAAGTTTCATGACTGAAACTAGATCTTCCATTAGGAATTTGGAAGGACAAGTGGGTCAGCTGAGCAAGAAAATTACTGAACTTCCTCCAAGCACTCTCCCAAGTAACACTGAAGAAAATCCAAAAGGAGAGTGCAAAGCCATAAACATGGCCGAATTCTGGGAGGAAGAAGAGGCAGTGAACGCCACTGAGGAAGGCCTCACTGGACGTCCACTGGCCTCTAATGAGTTCCCCAATGAGGAACCTTGGGAATCTGAGGCTCAGACTGAGACCATAGAGATTCCCTTGGACTTGCTACTGCCTTTCATGAGCTCTGATGAGTATTCTTCCTCTGAAGAGGATGAGTATGTCACTGAGGAGCAAGTTGCTAAATACCTTGGAGCAATCATGAAGCTAAATGACAAGTTATTTGGAAATGAGACTTGGGAGGATGAACCTCCTTTGCTCACCAAAGAACTGGATGACTTGTCTAGGCAGAAACTGCCTCAAAAGAGGCAGGATCCTGGGAAGTTTTCTATACCTTGTACCATAGGCACCATGACCTTCAAGAAGGCCTTGTGTGACTTAGGGTCAAGTGTAAACCTCATGCCCCTCTCTGTAATGGAGAAATTAGGGATCTTTGAGGTGCAAGCTGCAAAAATCTCACTAGAAATGGCAGACAACTCAAGAAAACAAGCCCATGGACTTGTAGAGGATGTTCTGGTTAAGGTTGAAAACCATTACATTCCTACTGATTTCATAGTCCTAGAGACTGGGAAGTGCATGGATGAATCCATCATCCTTGGCAGACCATTCCTAGCCACAGCAAAGGCTGTGATTGATGTTGATAGAGGAGAGTTGATCATTCAAGTGAATGAAGAATCCATGGTGTTTAAGGCCCAAGGATATCCCTCTATCATCATGGAGAGGAAGCATGAAGAGCTTCTCTCAAAACAGAGCCAAACAGAGCCCCCACAGTCAAACTCTAAGTTTGGTGTTGGGAGGCCACAACCAAACTCTAAGTTTGGTGTTGAAACCCCACATTCAAACTCTAAGTTTGGTGTTGGGAGGTTTCAACAAGGTTCTGAGTGTTTCTGAGGCTCCATGGGAGTCCTCTGTCAAGCTAATGACACTAAAGAAGCGCTTGTTGGGAGGCAACCCAATGTTTTATAATTAATTATTTTCTTTTGTTATTTTATCTTTTTTGTAGGTTGATGATCATAAGAAGTCACAAAAACAATGAAAAAAGCAAAAACAAAATGAAAAACAGGAAGAAAAACAGCACACCTGGAGGAAGATGCTGCTGGCGTTCAAACGCCAGTCAGCCTAGCAGTTGGGCGTTTAACGCCCAGTCTGGCACCTTTCTGGGCGTTTAACGCCAGAAAAGGGCACCAGACTGGCGTTAAACGCCAGTAAAGGGCAACAACCTGGCGTTAAACGCCAGGAATGGGCACCAGCCCGCCGTTTAACGCCAGAAATGGGTCAAAACGTGGATTTTGATGCCATTTGGTGCAAGGATGACTTTTCCTTGACACTACAGGATCTGTGGACCCCACAGGACCCTACCATCACTCTCTCTCTTCTTCCCCCATTCACCAATCACCTCAATACCTCTTCCCCAAAAACCCCTCACCTATCAAATCCCATCTTTCTCTTCACCACTCACATCCATCCTTCATAAAACCCCACCAACCTCACCCTTCAAATTCAAACCACTTTCCCTCCCAAACCCACCCTCAAATGGCCGAACCTTTACCCCCCTCTCTCCTATAAATACCCTTCTTCAACCCTTCATTTTCACACAACCTAAAGACCACTTCTTCCCCCTTTGGCCGAACACACTACCCTCCCCCTCTTCCTCATTTCTTCTTCTTCTACTCCTTTCTTTCTTCTTTTGCTCGAGGACGAGCAAACATTTTAAGTTTGGTGTGGTAAAAGCGTTGCTTTTTCGTTTTTCCATAACCATTATGGCACCAAAGGCCGGAGAAACCTCTAAAAAGAGGAAAGGGAAAGCAAAAGCTTCCACCTCCGAGTCATGGGAGATGGATAGATTCCTCTCAAAGGTGCATCAAGACCACTTCTATGAAGTTGTGGCCTTGAAGAAGGTGATCCCCGAAGTCCCCTTTTTACTCAAAAAGGGTGAATATCCGGAGATCCGCCATGAGATCCAAAGAAGAGGTTGGGAAGTTCTCACCAACCCCATTCAACAAGTTGGAATCTTGATGGTTCAAGAGTTCTATGCCAATGCATGGATCACAAAGAACCATGACCAAAGTGTGAACCCGAATCCAAAGAATTATCTTACTATGGTTCGGGGGAAATACTTGGATTTTAGTCCGGAGAGTGTGAGGGTGGCGTTCAACTTGCCTATGATGCAAGGAGATGAGCATCCTTACACTAGAAGGGTCAACTTTGATCAAAGGTTGGACCAAGCCCTCACAGTCATATGTGAAGAGGGCACACAATGGAGGCAAGACTCAAGAGGAAAGCCGGTCCAATTGAGAAGGCATGACCTCAAGCCCGTGGCTAGAGGATGGTTAGAGTTCATACAACGCTCAATCATTCCCACTAGCAACCGGTCTGAAGTTACCATAGACCGGGCCATCATGATCCATAGCATCATGATTAGAGAAGAAATAGAAGTTCATGAGGTTATAGCCCAAGAACTCTACAAGGTGGCGGACAAGACCTCCACTTTGGCAAGATTAGCCTTTCCTCACCTCATTTGTCACCTCTGTTATTCAGTTGGAGTTGACATAGAAGGAGATATCCCCATTGATGAGGACAAGCCCATCACCAAGAAAAGGATGGAATACACAAGGGACCCTACTCATCATGAGATCCCTGAGATTCCTCAAGGAATGAGTTTTCCTCCACAAAACTATTGGGAGCAACTGAATACCTCCCTAGGAGAGTTGAGTTCCAACATGGGACAACTAAGGGTGGAGCACCAAGAACACTCCATCATCCTTCATGAGATTAGAGAAGATCAAAGAATCATGAGGGAGGAGCAACAAAGGCAAGGAAGAGACATTGAGGAGCTCAAGCACTCCATAGGACCTTCAAAAGCAAGGAAGAGCCGCCATCACTAAGGTGGACCCGTTCCTTAATTTCCTTGTTCTCTATCCTTCTGTTTTTCGAATTTTTATGCTTTATGTTATCCATGTTTGTGTCTTATGATCATTAGTGTCTTAGTGTCTATGCCTTAAAGTTATGAATGTCCTATGAATCCATCACCTTTCTTGAATAAAAATGTGCTTAATTGAAAAAGGAAGAATTGCATGAATTTTGAATTTTATAATAGTTTAATTATTTTGATGTGGTGGCAATATTTTTGTTCTCTGAATGTATGTGTAAACAGTGCATATGTATCTTGAATTTGTGGTTCATGAATGTTGGCTCTTGAAAGAATGATGAAAAAGGAGACATGTTACTGAGGATCTGAAAAATCAATAAAATGATTCTTGAAGCAAGAAAAAGCTATTCAAAAAAAAAAAAAAAAAAAAAAAAAGAGAAAAAAACCGAAAAAAAAAAAAAATCGAAAAAAAAAGAAAGAAAAGAAAGAAAAAGAAAAGAAATAAAGTTGTGATCCAAGGCAAATAAGAGTGTGCTTAAGAACCCTGGACACCTCTAATTGGGGACTTTAGCAAAGCTGAGTCACAATCTGAAAAGGTTCACCCAATTATGTGTCTGTGGCATGTATGTATCCGGTGGTAATACTGGAAGACAGAGTGCTTTGGGCCACAGCCAAGACTCAATAAATAGCTATGTTCAAGAATCATCATACTTTACTAGGAGAATCATTAACACTATCTGGACTCTGAGTTCCTAAAGAAGCCAACCATTCTGAATTTCAAGGGATAGATTGAGATGCCAAAACTGTTCAGAGACAGAAGGTTAAAAGCCCCGCTCATCTAATTAATACTGATCTTCACAGATGTTTTTGGAATTCATTGCATATTCTCTTCTTTTGATCTTATTTGATTTTCAGTTGCTTGAGGACAAGCAACAATTTAAGTTTGGTGTTGTGATGAGCGGATAATTTGTATACTTTTTGGCATTGTTTTTAGTATGTTTTGATATCTTTTAGTTAGATTTTAGTACATTTTTATTAGTTTTTATTTAAAATTCACTTTTCTGGACTTTACTATGAGTTTGTGTGTTTTTCTGTGATTTCAGGTATTTTCTGGCTGAAATTGAGGGACCTGAGCAAAAATCTGATTCAGAGACCAAAAAGGACTGCAGATGCTGTTGGATTCTGACCTCCCTGCACTCGAAGTGGATTTTCTGGAGCTACAGAAGCCCAATTGGCGCGCTCTCAACGGTGTTGGAAAGTAGACATCCAGGGCTTTCCAGCAATATATAATAGTCCATACTTTGTCCAAGATTTGATGGCCCAAACCCGCGAAGCAATCCGGCCTCAGGAATTCCAGCGTTAAACGCCGGAACAGGAATAAAAGTTGGAGTTAAACGCCCAAACTGGCATGGGAGCTGGCGTTTAACTCCAGAAAAGGTCTCTACACGAATTTCCTTGATTGCTCAGCCCAAGCACACACCAAGTGGGCCCGGAAGTGGATTTTTATGTCATTTACTCATTTCTGTACACCTTAGGTTACTAGTTTACTATTAATAGGACCTTTTACTATTGTATTAGTAGACTTTGGTAGCTATCTTCACTTTTATGCTATCTTAGATCTTTGGGAGGCTGGCCATTCGGCCATGCCTGGACCTTATGCTTATGTATTTTCAACGGTGGAGTTTCTACACACCATAGATTAAGGGTGTGAAGCTCTGCTGTACCTCGAGTATTAATGCAATTACTATTGTTCTTCCATTCAATTCCGCTTGTTCTTTTACCAAGATATCACTTGTTCTTCAACATGATGATGGTGATGATTGACGCCCATCACCACTCTCACCTATGAACAAGGTGACTGACAACCATTCTTGTTCTACAAGCATTCGAGGCTTAGTGAATATCTCTTGGATTCTTCGGAGTCTTCGTGGTATAGGCAGGACCTGATGGCAGCATTCAAGAGAATCCGGAAGGTCTAACCTTGTCTGTGGTGTTCTGAGTAAGATTCAATGACTGAATGACTGTGACGTGCTTCAAACCCTGAGGGCGGGGGCGTTAGTGATAACGCAAAAGAATCACTGGATTCTATTCCGCGCCTGATTGAGAACCGACAGATGAATTCCGCTATGCCGTGACAGGACATATGCAATCGCTTTCACTGAGAGGATGGGAGGTAGCTGCTGACAACAGTGAGACCCTACACGAGCTTGCCATGGAAAGGAGTAAGAAGGATTGGATGAAGGCTGTAGGAAAGCAGAGAGACGGAAGGGAAGGCATCTTCATACACTTGTCTGAAGCTCTTACACCAATGATATACATAAGTATCACTATCTTTATCTTTTATGTTATTTTCGTTCATCATCATCATATACATTTGAGTTTGCCTGACTAAGATTTACAAGATGACCATAGCTTGCTTCAATACTAACAATCTCCGTGGGATCGACCCTTACTCACGTAAGGTTTATTACTTGGACGACCCAGTGCACTTGCTGGTTAGTTGTGCGAAGTTGTGTAATGCCATGGTATTGAGCGCACCAAGTTTTTGGAGCCATTACCAGGGATTATGAGAGTTGTGAAAAAGTATAGTTCACAATTTCGCCGACCACGTAGGAGGGCTTGGGCTTCTAGCACAAGTCCAGCCCAATTCCAGCATAACTTTCGGCCATGCACCTTTTTGACGTTGATTTTCATGGCACGCGGCCGCGTGGGTGACGCGGTCACGTGGGTGACGCGGTCGCGTGGGAGGCCAAAGTTCCACATGACGCGGTCGCGTGGGGTCAAAGTATGCTAAAGGCGCGCCTCCAGCCACGCTCTCGCGTGACTCTCTGTTCAATTCTTTTCATCCCAATGCACTAGTGACGCGGACGCGTCAGCGACGCTGCAGCGTCGCGTGCGTGCTTTTTTTTTAAATGCAATATGCAGATGCAAATGCAGTGCTTAATGTGAATGCTATGCATGATTCCAGGTTCAATAAAATAAAATAAATCTAAAAAACAAACAAAACTAAATAAAATTAAAATTACAAAATGAACGATCATACCATGGTGGGTTGTCTCCCACCTAGCACTTTTAGTTATAGTCCTTAAGTTGGACATTTGATGAGCTTCCTGCTAGGGTGGCTTGTGCTTGTATTGATCCAAGAATCCCCACCAATGTTTGTACTTTCAGTAGCCTTCGGGGTCCCAAACTAAGCATGTAAAGCCCTTAAGAAGCTTCAAACAGATTCTTAGGCTCCCGGGGTGACAAATGTCAGAATAGATTCCAGGATCTCAAACCTCACTTTTACACCCGTTTTTGTCTCGATCTGCATTTTTCAGCCGGGTGAAAGGTGATCTGAATTCTCACTGCAGTGACCAAATAGCTTCCTGGACCCATTCAGTTGAGCTTTACACCAACCTTTGCGTTTAAACTTAAAGCTTCCAACCATAATGAACCTTGCAGGATAATTCTTACCACTGGCCATCTTCCGCTTACTCTTAATGTCACAAAGAGCTCTAAGTTGACCATCCGTCTCCAGTAGCCCATATTCAAGTGGAATTAGAAAGCTAAGGGATATGAATTTTACCCACTTGAATGTTGTGAAGGATGATGGCAACTTAGGGGGAGGTATTTTTAATGAAATTGCAAGCTCCACTCCCTTGTTCTTTTCTCTGATAATTACCACCTCTTTGCAAGCTTATTCAATTTTAACCTCTTCCTCTTGGTAGCTCTCTTCCAATTCAATCTCCTCTTCATTGCTTTCCAAGGGCATAGGAGGTTGTGCTTCTTCTTCTTGAATCTCCATCTCTTGATCAACCTCTTCAAAGTCTTTAGCTATGATATACCTTGGAGGTTGTACACCGTCCTCAACATCAATTGCAACTATCTTGGAAGGAGGCTCTATGTCTTGACTTTTCCATGGAGGTTCAGCATCTCCTAAGTCTTCAACCACTTCTTCCTCTACAACTATTATGGCTTCCTCTACTTTTTCCAATACAAAGCCATGTTCCTCGTTGTCCACCGAAGTTTCTAGTGTCTCCTTCATGCTTTGCTCTTCTTTTGATTCTCCACATGTAGCCATGGGAGTTCTTTGAATGCTCAGATATTGGGAAGCTATTATATTTACGAACTCGCCTAAGGTGGCTGCGAAATTTAGCACACTCTTATTCATACTTTCTTGCCTTTGAAGAATAACACAAAGTCTGTCATCCATTAGAGGTTGGGGTGGATATGAGGATTCATTGGTTGGGAGAGAGGGTTCATAATAGGAAGGTGGTTCATCTTGATAATGATATGGAGATGGTGAATATTGAGGTGGTGGTTCATGAGAGTAGTTGTGTTGGAAAGGTGGTGGTTCTGTGTATGATTCATTTGGCTCATAAGGTGGTTGGTATGGTGGATACGGGTTAGGGTCATATGGTGGTGAATGGTGGTAGTTGGCTTGTGAGTGTGGTGGTCCAAAGTTGTGTTGAGGAGGAGGGGGTTCATAGGCATATGGTGGGTCTTGTTGGTAGTCCAAAGAGTACTCACCATAGCCATTGCCTTGATATGCATCACAGAATGGTTGTTGATAGTCCATTGGAGGTGGTTGTTGCCATGAGGGTTGATCAAATCCTTGTGGCTCCTCCCATCTTTGATTGTTCCAACCATGGTGCATGTTGTCATTATAATCTCCTCTTCCTGCAACATAATTGTAACCAAACTCATAGCCAAAGGGGTGAGAGTTCATAGTAGTAAGAGAAAATAAAAACAAAAATTAATAAAAAGAAAATATTTTGAAAAAGATATAATTTTTGAAAAAGATAAGATAAGATTTTGGAAAAAGATATGATTTTTGAAAAAGATAAGATAAGATAAAAGTTTTAAAATCTAAAATTTGAATTTTTTTTTTTTGAAAAATATTTACAATAACCAATAATAAGGCACACGTTTGCAATTTCCCAGCAACAGCGCCAAAAATTGATGATGCGGAAATTGGTGAATTAAAAATTATTAAAATGTGTACGTTGCAAGTATAGTTCTTAACTCACCAGAAATCCACTTATCAATTTAGAAAAGGTGTCACAGAAATTTAAATTTTAAAATACTGGGAGTATGAATCCCAGGTCGTCTCCCAACGAGTTGCAGAAAAGTGTGCTATTTTATTAATAAGATATTTTCAAAAAGGTTTGAGTTGAGTAAACAGGAAATAAAATTGGAGAATTTGAATAATGTAAATAAAAGCCTTGATTGGGAGTTGATTAGTTGGAAGTTTCGCTATTGTTGGATTACTCTCTAGATTAATTGATAATTGAAGGTTATCCCGTTTAGTTATCTCTTACTAGGTAAGGGAAAGTTAAACAAGTTGGGATGCTATGCCCATTCACAAGTTGCAATCCACTTAATTAAAAGGGATTGGTGTTAGCGACTAGAGGGCAAGCCAAGAATAACCCAATTACAATTTTTCTTTCAAGTCTTCCAACTCAATTGGTTCCTTTCAATCAACTCCCCATCAAGTTAGGGAACTACTTGCTCATTGTGAATGTAAAATTCATGATATATGAAAAGGAATTAAAGAAAGACATTGTAAGTAAAAATCAAAATAATCAAATAAAAATAAAAGTAATCCTTGTATTAAATAAATCCTAATAATATTCCAGTGGCAAAATTAACAAAGCAAAGGACATGGAAGAGTAAAGCCAAGTAAAGAAAAAGAACTAGAATGATGAAGTCTTGATGAGGTAATAACTCTTCTCAGTATCCCAATGCAAAAAGTGAGAGAAAAATAAATCCTAAGATTATCAATGTGTAGAGAGAAAAACCTAGAGGAGGAGTAAAAACTAGATCTAAAACTAAAACTGTGTAGAATGAATGTTGTCTCTGGTTTCTGCATGTCCTCTGGTTCTAGTCTGCTATTCTGGGCCGAGAACTGGGTCAAAATAGGGCCCAAAATCGCCCCCAGTGGAATCTGCAGATTCTGCAGATCGCGCACGTCACGCGATCGCGTCGTCCATGCGGACGCGTCGTTCGCATTTTTCCATGCCACGCGTTCGCGTCGTCCACGGGTTAGTCCCTTCTCAACACCAATTTTTGTTTTTCGTTGTTGCATTTGCATGTTTGATTGCATGTTTGTTTTTTTTGCATATTTTACCACTTGGTTGAAGTAATATTTTCTTTTTCAAGAAATTTTTATAGTATTTCACTAATTTGAATAAAACTTTTTGAAATACTTGTTTGAAGTAGAAATATTATTTTGGAACATAGTTTAGAGCTCGAACACACAAAACCTGTGAGATTTTGAGCTTATTTGAATTGGTTGCATTTTATCAACCAATATTTTATTTTTGGTGTGTGATTTTCTCTCTAAAATTGTGATCTTTGTCTTGCTTAATTCTATATTTCCATTATTTAATGTATGCATGCACTTATATGATTGAAGCCTTTGTTTCAATGAACTTACATACCCATATGACCTTAACCCTTCATTATCCCTTGCAAACCAATTTGAGCTTATTTTTTTACCCCTCTGTTCTTTATTTTAGCACATTATTAACTCTAAGCGAAAAACAATAATGTCCTTAATTTGAATCCTTGGTTAGCTTAGACTAGTAAAAGTGCTCATGATTTAAGTGTGGGGAAGTTGGGTTTGAAATTATTTTGTTTGAATAATTGGGTGTTGTATATTTTAGTGAAAATGTTCAAAATAATAGTTGAGCACATATTATTGCATTCAATACTTTAATCATATGCATTGAGAAAAATAAAAAAAAATAAAAAAAAGTAAAAGAAAAAGAGAAAATAATAAAAGGGGACAAAATGCCCCAAAGTAAGTGTTGGTATCAATGCATATGTACTGTACTCAAAACTTGGAATGCATAAATATGTAGTAAACGCAGTTAATGGGTAGTTATTGATTTTATATTACATGGATTGTCTTAAGTTAGGTGGAAAGTTTAAGTTAATTAAGGATTCAAATTTTAGTCCACTTGGCCAAATACAATCCTACCTTGACCCTAACCCCATTACAACCCTTAAAAGACCTCTTGATTTGTGTATTGGTGTATTAAATTTTTGTTGATTGTTAGATGAAGAGCAAGCTATAGAAAGCAAGATTAGTAGAGAATTGAGAGAATTGACCTTAGACACTTGAGAGTTAGAATGATATACACTACCAGTAAGGGTTCAGTGCTCAATTCTATGTTCCCTGCTTTCATGAGCTATCTTCTTCTTGCAAGTTATTTGTATTGTATTTTGTAATTTGAATTAGTGAAATCCGGTTCATATTTGTTCTTGAAAGATTTATTTACTTTTCACCAAGTAGGTAGAATAATTTTTGCATGTAGTTGCATTCATATAGATAGGATTGCATTTCATATTTTCTACCATTCCTCTTTATCTTTATAGTTCTCTTGAGTTTAGCATGAGGACATGCTATTGTTTAAGTGTGGGGAGGTTGATAAACCACTATTTTATGGTTTATCTTATGCTCAATTGAGTGGTTTTTATCAACTCTTTACTCACTTATTCATACAATTCGCATGTTTTACATTTTCCTTCCTGATTTTGTGCTATGATTGAAAACATGCTTCTTTGATCTTATATTTGCTTATTATTAATCCTCTCTTATTACCGTTAGATGCTTTGATATGTGTGTTAAGTGTTTTCAGATATTACAGGGCAAGAATGGCTTAGAGGATGGAAAGGAAGCATGCAAAAGTGGAAGGAATACAAGAAGTTGAAGAAGTTGTTAAGCTGTCCAGCCTGACCTCTTCGCACTCAAACGGTTATAACTTTAGCTACAGAGGTCCAAACAACGCGGTTTCAGTTGCGTTGGAAATCTAACGTCTGGGGCTTCGATTTGATATATAATATACCATAGTTTTCCTGACGCTAGGTGACGCGAACGCGTGATTCACGCGGACGCGTCGCATCTGCAAACTTCAACCCGCGCGGCCGTGTGGGCGACGCCTCCGCATCACTTTTTCGCGACCTATACGGACCAGAAAGCACTGGAAGTGACTTCTGTGCTGTGTCTGACCCAGTTTTCGGCCCAGAGAACACAGATTAGAGGCTATAAAGTGGGGGAATGCATCCATTCATAAGAATGCTATTCATAATTCTCTTTTTATTATTTTAGATGTAGTTTTCAGAGAGAGAGGTTCTCTGCTCTCTCTTAGGATTAGGATTTTAGGACTTCTCTTAGTTTTAGGAGTGACTCTAAATCCCAGGTTCAATGTTCTTTATATTTATTTATTTTCAATGTTCCATGTTTGGATTGATTTTCTTAATTAATGTTATTTGAGGTATTTCCGTTTATGATTGTTTTATTTATGAATGCTTTTTATTTAATTTAGCTAGTTTCCCTTTTAGCTTTGGTTAAATAATTGGTGACTCTAGAGTTTTCAAACTCATTGTTGATTGAAAATTGGATTTCTTCATTTCATTAATTCATATTCCAATAACTCTAGCCTTTCCCAAGGAAAGACTAGGACTTGAGGATTCGAATTAATTCATCCACTTAACTTACCTTCATAGTTAAAGGTTAACAAAGTGGGAGGAAAATCCAATTCTCATCACAATTGATAAGGATAACTAGGATAGGACTTCCAGTTCTTATACCTTGCCAAAGGTTTATTTTACAGTTATTATTATTTTATTTTACTTGTCATTCAACTAACCTTGTACCTTAATCCAAAACCCCAAAACACACTTTTTCATAACCAATAATAAGAACATACTTCCCTGCAATTCCTTGAGAAGACGACCCGAGGTTTAAATACTCGGTTATCAATTTTAAAGGGGTTTGTTACTTGTGACAACCAAAACGTTTGTATGAAAGGACTTTTGTTAGTTTAGAAGCTATACTTGCAACGGGAATTTATTCTGAATTCTAGACCACGCAAAAGTCTTCTCATCAAACTTCCAATTAATCTTCTCCTGGTCAAGATTTTATTTAAATCATATAAATTCTCTAAGTTGATTTTCTGTTCATCGAATTCAAAATCCCTTTTGAAAACCTCTGATTGATAAAATAGCACATCTTCCTACAACTCGTTGGGAGACGACTTGGGACTCATACTCCCAGTATTTTATTTCTAAAATTTGTGACAACCCTTTTCTAAATTGATGAGTGGATTTTTGCCGGTTAAGAACTGTACTCACAACGCCATTTCTCTAATTAATTCTTAATCTGCCAATTTTCGCTCACGTCAATTTTTGGCACTGTTGCCGGGGAGTTGCAATAGTGTGCTAATTTATTGATTGGAATTTATTTAATTGCATTTTTCTTTTTTATTGTTGTTACTATGAGCTGCACGTTTCTTTCATTAAATGACGCGTTCACTTCCTGATCTAAGCTTGCTAGTATTTGACCATGAGATTGAAAGAAATATTTCACGTATAAGGCAAGCTCAGCATCGGCTAGTCCTCTCCGAGGACGAATCTGAAACGTCATCTAAGGGAGAAACAAGCTCCCCCTCTACTAATCCAGTTGATTCACGTGCAGGTGACATGGCAGCACCTAGAAGAGTCACTATCCAGGAGGCTGCAGCCCCTGATTTTACACTACAACCATTCCAGGCATGCCACCCAGCAGTGGCTGTGGATTTTGAAATAAAGACTGCACTACTCAACTTGATGCCCAAGTTTCATGGCTTACCTGCTCAAGAGCCTATCAAGCACCTTAGGGATTTCCAAATAGATTGTTCTACTGTTAAGCGAGATGGTACTGACGAAACTTCTATTCTACTAAAGTCTTTCCCATTCTCTCTTGAGGGGAAGGCAAAAGAGTGGTACTACACTCAACCCGGAGCAACTGTTTCTAACTGGGATACGCTTAGAAGAGAATTTTTGGAGAAATTCTTTCCGGATGAGGTTGCCGATAAACTGAGGAAAGACATTTCCATGATCGTTCAGGAGGAATCTGAGACTCTCCACGAATATTGGGAGCGCTTCAATAATCTTCTGGAAGCATGTCCCCACCATATGATTGACAAGATAGTGTTGCTCGGCTACTTTACACAGGGCATGAAATCTCAAGATAAGACCACACTGAAAGGTGCTAGCAATAGGTCTATGAAGAAGTACAAGACTACAGAAGAGGCATTACAATTGATCAGTGACTTAGCTGAATCTACTAGGAATCACAGGCAGAAACAAAGTTGGTCAAAAGCTGTTGCAGAGGTATTCTCTAGCAAGGAGACTGCTGCTATAACTCAGAGCTTATGTGAAATGACCAACTTACTAAAGCAGATGCAACTAAGTCAACAACAAGATTTCTAATAGCAGAGTTATCACAAAGTTAAGATTAGGACTCAACAACCTTTATTTTGGGAGGTGGATGCTCCTTCATTCTGTGGGGTGTCTGGCCCTTCAAGAGGTAGCTTCTGGCGCTTCAGCTCCTGCAGTTCACGCCCTTACTTCTCCTGTTCCTTAAGCAGCTTGCAGAGCATGCTATTTTGATTTTGCTGTTCTTCTTTTATTTGATCCAAAGCTTCTTGCAGCTTGGTAATAGATGCTTCTAAGCGATTCCAGTAGTCAATCTGTGGGATTTCTGGGAGGAACTCTTGCGCCCTCCTTTTGATGGGAATGTCTTGCACTTGTTGCCCTTCTATTGACTTTTTTGTGATTGGGAGATCAACTGAGATATACTCATCTACTCCCATTCTTACTCCAGCATTTTCACATAGCAGAGAAATCAAGCTTGGGTAGGCTAATTTGGCTTCAGTGGAGTTCTTATTTGCAATTGTGTAAAGCTCACAAGCAATTAGATGATGAACTTCCACTTTGTTTCCCATTATAATGCAATGGATCATCACTGCTCTTTTGACAGTAACCTCAGAGTGGTTGCTGGTGGGTAGTATGGAACGCCCAATAAAATCTGGCCAGCCTCTAGCAACTAGTTTGAGATCCCCTCTCTTGAGTTGAATTGGGACATTCTTTGTGTTGGTTACTCACTTGGCTCTAGGGATGCATATGTCCTCTAGAACTTGGTCCAAGCGCTTATCTTGATTCACAATTCTCCTGTTAAAGGATTCTGGGTCATCTTGTAGTTGAGGCAGCTTGAAGATTTCTCTTATGCTGTCATGGTGGAAGTAGATAATCCTCCCTCTGACCATAGTTCAGAAGGTATAGAAGGCGGTTCCAGACATTCTCTATTTATCTGTTTGCCACAGATTTGAGTAGAATTCTTGAACCATGTTTCTTCCCACATTTGTCTCAAGATTAGCTAGGATTTCCCAGCCTCTATTTCGAATCTGTTCTTGGATCTCCGGATATTCATCTTCTTTCAGATTAAATTTAACTTCCGGGATCACTGACCTCAGACCCATTATTTTGTAATAATGGTTCGCATGTTCTTTGGTTAAAAACCTCTCTTAATTGATTCCAATGTGGTTTTAGAATATTCTTTTTCTTGCCTCTTGAGGTGGTTTGTTTTCCCTTAGGAACCATGATCTTGGTGAGTCTTGGCTCAGTGATCACGAAAAGCACACCAAACTTAGAGGTTTGCTTGTCCTCAAGCAAAAGAAAGGAAAGGAGAGGAAGAGAAGGAGAGACAATTTCGAATGGTGGAGGAGATGGGATGGTCGAATGTCAATTTAAAAGGGAGAGGGGTGGGTTCGAAAAATTTGAAAAGGATATGATAGAAGATATGATTCGTAAAAAGATAGTTATGATATGCAAAAGATGTATTTTAAAATTGAAAAGATAAGAGAGAGATTTGAAAAAAGATAAATCTAATTTTAAAGAAAAAAGATAAATCTAATTTTAAAAAGATAGTGTGATGAGTTGAAAAATATTTGAAAAGAATTTAAAATATATATGAGTTTTTACACAGATTTTGAAAGAAATAGAAAAAGATTTTTAGGAAATCACCCCCCTCCATGGTCATGGCGTTAAACGCCCAGGAATAGCATGTTTTGGGCGTTTAACGCCCACTTGCTGCCTGTTTTGGGCGTTTAAACGCCAGTTTTCCTTCCTTACTGGGCGTTTGAACGCCCAACCAGGTACCCTAGCTGGCGTTTAAACGCCAGTTTTCCTTCTGTACTGGGCGTTTAAACGCCCAACCCCTGGTTGGCGTTTAAACGCTAGAATTCCTTTGTCACTGGGCATTTTTCTAAATGCCCAGGATGCTGCAAGTCTGGCGTTAAACGTCCAGAATGGCACCCATTATGGCGTTTAATGCCCAAAAATGCTCCTTACTGGCATTTTTCTGCTAGTGAGCATCTTTTCTCTATTTTCTACTCTGAATTTTTCTGTAACTCTGTGAACTCCAATGGCTGGGTTGCCTCCCAGCAAGCGCTTCATTATTGTCTTTAGCTGGACCTAACTGAATGTTATTCTAGTCTCAATTTTGAGCACTCTTGCTCAATATTGCTTTCAAGATAGTGCTTGACTATTTGCCCATTAACAATGAATCTTTTGTTAGAATAAATATCTTGAAGCTACACATATCCATATGGTGACACACCTGTAATCATATATGGTCCCTTCCACTGGGATTTTAATTTCCTAGGGAATAGTTTGAGTCTAGAGTTAAATAATAGGACTTTTTATCCCGGTTCAAACACTCTGGATGACAATTTCTTGTCATGCCACCTTTTTGCTTTCTCCTTGTAAATTTTTGCATTTTTGAAAGCATTGAGTCTGAACTCTTCTAGCTCATTCAACTGGAGCAATCTTTTCTCTCCAGCTAATTTAGCATCAAGGTTTAGGAATCTGGTTGCCCAGTAGGCTTTGTGTTCCAGTTCCACGGGCAAATGACAGGCTTTTCCATACACAAGTTGGTATGGAGAAGTTCCTATAGGAGTCTTAAATGCTGTTATGTATGCCCACAGAGCATCATCCAAACTTTTTGCCCAATCCTTTCTACGGGTTATTACAGTCCGTTCCAGGATTCTTTTTAGTTCTCTATTAGAGACCTCAGCTTACCCATTTGTCTGTGGATGATATGGAGTTGCTACCTTGTGGCTAATTCCATACCGGACTATAGCAGAGTAAAGCTGTTTATTGCAGAAATGAGTGCCTCCATCACTGATTAGTGCTCTGGGGACACCAAATCTACTGAAGATGTGTTTCTGGAGGAACTTTAGCACTGTTTTAGTATCACTAGTGGGTGTTGCAATTGCCTCTACCCATTTAGATACATAGTCTACTGCCACCAAAATATAAGTGTTTGAGTATGAAGGTGGGAAAAGCCCTATGAAGTTAATACCTCATACGTCAAATAATTCAATCTTTAAGATTCCTTGCTGAGGCATGGCGTAACCGTGAGGCAGCTTACCAGCTCTCTGGAAACTGTCACAGTTCCGTACAAACTCTTGGGAGTCTTTATAAAGAGTAGGCCAGTAGAAGCCGCATTGGAGGACTTTTGTGGCTGTTCGCTCACTTCCGAAATGTCCTCCATATTGTGATCCATGGTAGTGCCAAAGGATCCTCTGCGCTTCTTCTCTAGGCACACATCTACGGATTATTCCATCTGCGCATCTCTTAAAGAGATATGGTTCATCCCACAAGTAGTACTTTGCATTAGAAATTAATTTTTTCGTTTGCTGCCTGCTGTACTCCTTGGGTATGAACCTTGCAGCCTTATAGTTTGCAATGTCTGCAAACTATGGTACTTCCTGAATGGCAAAGAGTTGCTTATCCGAAAAGGTTTCAGAGATCTCAGTGATGGGGAGGGACGCCCCTTCTACTGGTTCTATCCGAGACAGGTGATCTGCTACTTGGTTTTCTCTCTCTTTTCTGTCTCTTATTTCTATATCAAACTCTTGCAGAAGCAGCACCCACCTTATGAGCCTGGGTTTTGAATCCTGCTTTGTGAGTAGATATTTAAGAGCAGTATGGTCAATGTACACAATCACCTTTGATCCTACCAAATAGGACCTGAACTTGTCAATGGCATAAACCACTGCAAGTAATTCCTTTTCTGTGGTTGTGTAATTCTTCTGTGCATCATTTAGGACATGGCTGGCATAGTAAATGACATGCAGAAGTTTGTCATGCCTCTGTCCCAATACTGCACCAATTGCATGGTCACTGGCATCACACATCAGTTCAAATGGTAATGTCCAGTTTCATGCAGAAATGATTGGTGCTATAACTAGCTTAACCTTCAGAGTCTCAAACACCTGCAGACACTCTGTGTCAAATATAAATAGCGTGTCAGCAGCTAGCAGATTACTTAGAGGTTTTGCGATTTTTGAAAAATCCTTTATAAACCTCCTATAGAATTCTGCATGCCCCAGAAAGCTTCTGATTGCCTTAACATTAGTAGGTGGTGGTAATTTTTCAATTACCTCTACCTTAGCTTGATCCACCTCTATTCCCTTGTTTGAAATTTTGTGTCCAAGGACAATTCCTTCAGTCACCATAAAGTGACATTTCTCCCAGTTTAAAACTAGATTGGTCTCTTGGCACCTTTTCAGAACAAGTGTTAAGTGATCAAGACAGGAGCTGAATGAGTCTCCATATACTGAGAAGTCATCCATGAAGACTTCTAGAAACTTTTCCATTATATCAGAGAAAATAGAGAGCATGCATCTCTGAAAGGTTGCAGGTGCATTACACAAACCAAATGGCATCCTTCTGTAGGCAAATACCCCAGATGGACATGTGAATGCTATTTTCTCTTTATCCTGGGGATCTGCTGCAATTTGGTTGTAACCTGAATAGCCATCCAAAAAGCAATAATAGTCATGACCTGCTAGTCTTTCTAGCATCTGGTCTATGAATGGTAAAGAAAAATGATCCTTTCTGGTGGCTGTATTGAGTCTTCTGTAGTCAATACACATGCGCCACCCTGTAACTGTTATTGTAGGAACCAGTTCATTCTTTTCATTATGAACTACTGTCATTCCTCCTTTCTTGGGGACGACTTGGACAGGGCTCACCCAGGGGCTATCAAAAATAGGATAAATAATCCCAGCCTCTAGTAGTTTAGTGACTTCTTTCTGCACCACTTCCTTCATGGCTGGATTCAGTCGCCTTTGTGCTTGTACCGCTGGCTTAGCATTATCCTCCAATAGAATTTTGTGCATGCATCTAGTTGGGCTAATGCCCTTAAGATCACTTATGGACTACCCAAGAGTTGTCTTGTGTGTCCTTAGCACTTGAATCAGTGCCTTCTCTTCCTGCGGCTTTAAGGTAGAGCTTATGATTACAGGAAAAGTGTTGTCTTCTCCCAGAAATGCATATTTCAGGGATGGTGGTAGTGGTTTGAGCTTGGGTTTGGGGTGCTTTTCCTCTAATTAAGGAATTTTCAGAGGTTCTTCTGTTTGCTCTGGCTCCTCCAAATCAGGCTAAACATCTTTAAATATGTCCTCTAGCTCTGATTTGAGACTCTCAGTCATATTGACTTTTTCTACCAGAGAGTCAATAAGATTCACTTTCATGCAGTCTTTTGGTGTGTTTGGATACTGCATAGCTTTGACAGCGTTCAACTTAAACTCATCCTCATTGACTCTCAGGGTCACTTCCCCCTTTTGGACATCAATGAGAGTGCGTCCAGTTGCTAGAAAAGGTCTTCCTAGAATGAGAGTTGCACTCTTGTGGTCCTCTATTTCCAGCACTACAAAATCAGTGGGAAAGGCAAATGGCCCAACCTTGACAATCATGTCCTCAATTATGCCTGATGGGTATTTAATGGAGCCATCAGCAAGTTGAAGACAGATCCGGGTTGGTTTGATCTCTTCGGTCAAACCAAGCTTTCTGATAGTGGATGCAGGGATTAGGTTAATACTTGCCCTAAGATCACATAGAGCTGTCTTGGTGCAAATTCCTTCTAATGTGCATGGTATCATAAAGCTTCTAGGATCCTTAAGCTTCTCTGGTAAGCTTTTTAGAATGACTGCACTGCATTCCTCAGTGAGAAAAAATTTTTCAGTTTCTCTCCAATCCTTCTTATGGCTTAAGATTTCTTTCATGAACTTAGCATAAGAGGGTATTTGCTCAAGTGCTTCTGCAAACGGAATCTTTATTTCAAGAGTCATGAGATAGTCTGCTGGTGGACGAAATTGTGATCTATTGTCTTTAAGTTGTACTCCTTGTACTTTTATGGAATTTGAAATTGGCACGAGTGGACACAACTCCGTTCAACTAACCAGCAAGTGTACTGGGTCGTCCAAGTAATAAACCTTACGTGAGTAAGGGTCGATCCCACAAAGATTGTTGGTATGAAGCAAGCTATGGTCACCTTGTAAATCTCAGTTAGGCAGATTAAATTTGTTTATGGTTTCGAAAATAGAAATAATAAAATAGAAATAATAAAAGGGATAGAATACTTATGCAGATTCATTGGTGGGAATTTCAGATAAGCGAATGGAGATACTGTATGGCTCAAGAACGCCTACTTTCCTATTGCTTCAACTCAATCCTTCTTACTCCTTTCCATGGCAAGCTGTGTATAGGGGTTCACCGTTCGACGATGGCTACTTTGAATCCTCTCGGGAAAATGGTCCTCTGCGCTGTCACTCGCATGGCTAATCGTTTGGAGGCATTACACTGGCCGAAGGCTACATCTCATCTTCGCAGTGAAAACTACGCTCACGCGCTCTGTCACAGCACGGCTAATTACTGGTTGGTTCCCGCTCCTACTGGAATAGAATCCCTTGATTCTTTTGCGTCTGTCACTAACGCCCAGCACTTGCGAGTCTGAAGCATGTCACAGTCATTCATTACCGGAATCCTACTCGGAATACCACAGACAAGGTTAGACTTTCCGGATTCCCAGGATCCTACTCGGAATACCACATACAA
This sequence comes from Arachis stenosperma, assembly GCF_014773155.1. Lineage (NCBI taxonomy): Eukaryota > Viridiplantae > Streptophyta > Magnoliopsida > Fabales > Fabaceae > Arachis > Arachis stenosperma. The sequence continues at coordinate 50,028,923 of NC_080377.1, read as the reverse complement.
GGTGAGACTTTCCGGATCCTCATGAATGCCGCCATCTATCTAGCTTATACCACGAAGATTCTGTTGGGGAATCTAAGAGATACACATTCAAGCTCGGTTGCATGTAGAACGGAGGTGGTTGTCAATCACGCGCGTTCATAGGTGAGAATGATGATGAGCGTCACATAATCATCACATTCATCATGTTCTTGGGTGCGAATGAATATCTTGGAATAAGAATAAGAGAGAATTGAATAAAAAGTAATAGTAATTGTATTAAAACTTGAGGTACAGCAGAGCTCCACCCTTAATCTATGGTGTGCAGAAACTCCACCGTTGAAAATACATAAGTAAAAGGTTCAGGCATGGCCGACTGGCCAGCCCCCAAAACGTGATCAATAGCCTCTTAGGATGAAGAATAAAACAAAACTGAGACCAAAGATATCTAGTACAATAGTAAGAGGTTCTATATATACTAGACTAGCTACTAGGGTTTACATGAGTAAGTAATTGATGCATAAATCCACTTCCGGGGCCCACTTGGTGTATGTTTGGGCTGAGCTTGATCTATCCACGAGCTGAGGCTTTTATTGGAGTTGAACTCCAAGTTATGACGTGTTTTGGGCGTTCAACTCTGGATCATGACGTGTTTCTGGCGTTTAACTCCAGACAGCAGCATGTACTTGGCATTCAACGCCAAGTTACGTCGTCAATTTCCGAATAAAGTATGGACTATTATATATTACTGGAAAGCTCTGGATGTCTACTTTCCAACGCCGTTGAGAGCGCGCCAATTGGAGTTCTGTAGCTCCAGAAAATGCATTTTGAGTGCAGGGAGGTCAGATTCCAACAGCATCAGCAGTCCTTTTGTCAGCCTTTTTCAGAGTTTTGCTCAGGTCCCTCAATTTCAGCCAGAAATTACCTGAAATCACAGAAAAACACACAAACCCATAGTAAAGTCCAGAACTGTGAATTTAACATAAAAACTAATGAAAACATCCCTAAAAGTAGCTTGAACTTACTAAAAACTACCTAAAAATAATGCCAAAAAGCGTATAAATTATCCGCTCATCATCTGCAAAGCGGGTAAATTGCTTATCCTGTTCCGCTTGGCGGAGTTTCTGAGGATAAGGTATTTTGGCTTTATATTCTTCAACCTTGGTTGCTACAGGTTTATTTCCTACAGAAGCAGGCTGAGACGCCTTCTTGAGGGAGTTATTATCAGCACTTGCGGGTGTCTGATCCCTTACTGGCATTTGAACGCCAGGATTGGGCACTGGATTGGCATTTAACGCCAGATTCCTACCCTGTTCTGGCATTTGAATACCAGAATTGAACATGGAATTGGCATTTGACGCTAGCTTTTCAACCTTTTCTGGCGTTTGAACGCCAGAACTGGGCGTCCACTGGGTGTTTAATGCTAGTTTGTCACCCTTTTCTGGCGTTTGGACGCCAGAATCATTCCTCTCTGGGCTCTCACTGTCCTAAGAGGGATTTTGGGTAGTATTCTGTTCATCCTCTGTCAGCTGTTCTTTCCTTGGCTTTCTGCTGCTTTGAGTTGATGTATTTAATATTTTTTCACACCTTAATTGAACAGCTTGACATTCTTCTATTATTTGTTTAGATAACTGTCGTCTTGTCTGGTCAAGTTGTGCTTCCATATTCTTATTAGCATCCTGAGTATCTTGTAACATTTCTTTAATTCTGGTAACTGTTTTGTCAGAGTAAGTAATTGCTGGTTGAGTTTAGTAACTTTTTCTAGAGGACTAAGGTCAGTGGATACTGCTTTAGTCTCTTCCTTCATGGAGGACTCACTGCTCAATTACAGATGCTGATTTCTAGCAACAGTATCTATAAGCTCTTGAGCCTCTTCAATTATCTTTCTCATGTGTATAGATCCACCAGTTGAGTGGTGGTCTAGAGATATCTGAGCCTTTTCTGTAAGCCCAAAATAGAAGATGTCTAACTGCACCCATTCTGAAAACATTTCAGAGGGGCATTTCCTCAGCATCTTTCTGTACCTCTCCCAGGCATTGTAAAGGGATTCATTATCCTTTTGCTTAAAGCCTTGGATGTCCAGCCTTAGCTGTGACATCCTCTTAGGAGGGAAATATTGATTCAGAAATTTTTCTGACAGCTATTTCCATGTCCTTATGCTGGCTTTAGGTTGGTTATTTAACCACCTCTTAGCTTGGTCTTTTATAGCAAATGGAAACAGTAATAATCTGTAGAAATCCTAGTCTACTTCCTTATCATGTACTATGTCAGCAATTTGTAAGAACTGTGCCAGAAACTCAGTAGGTTCTTCATGTGGAAGACCGAAATACTGGCAATTTTGCTGCACCATGATAATGAGCCGAGGATTCAACTCAAAATTACTGACTCCGATGGAGAGTATACAGATACTATTCCCATATGAAGTAGTAGCGGGGGTTAGCATATGACCCCAGAGTCCTTCTGGACTGTTCATTTCTACTTAGTTCCATGATGGAGAAAGGGAGATGATGTTGATTTATTTTATTATATTTATATATTTTTTTTGAAAAAATTAATAATAAAAGAAAATTGGAAACTAAAAAAATAAAGTAAAAAAAGATTTGAAAATTTTTTGATGAGGATTTTCGAAAAAAATGAAGAAAGAGAAAGTGGTTAGGAAGTTTTGAAAAAAAAGATATGATTGAAAGGATATGATTGAAGACAATTTAAAAAGATTTGATTTTTAAAATTGATGACTAATTTAATGCAAAATTTTCGAAAATTTGGAGGAAACACCAAGGAACACCAAACTTAAAAATTTTAAGATCAAAACACAATAAGGACTCAAGAACACTTTGAAGATTCACAAGAACACAAAGAACAAAAATTCAAAGACTCAAAGTATTCAAGAACATAAAAAGAACACCAAACTTAAAATTTTAAGAAAACCAAAAATAAATTTTTGGAAATTAAATAAAAACTAACAAGAAAACACCAAACTTAAAACATGCAACTAGACTCAAACAGAAGAATCTAAAAGAAAAATAATAAATTTTTGAAAAATTTTGAAAAGAAAAATAAAAGACTCTGATCCAAAAGACAAAATTTTCCTAATCTAAGCAACAAGATGAACCATCAGTTGTCCAAACTCGAACAATCTCCGGCAACGGCGCCAAAAACATGGTACACGAAATTGCAATCACACTTGCAATTCCGCACAACTAACTAGCAAGTGCACTGCGTCGTCCAAGTAATACCTTACGTGAGTAAGGGTCGATCCCACGGAGATTGTCGGCTTGAAGCAAGCTATGGTTACCTTGTAACTTAGTCATGAGATTAATAATGAAAAGGGTTTTTGTTAGCAATATAATAAAAGAACATGAAATAAAAAGTACTTGTGATTCAATAATGGAGAATAGATTGGAGTTTTGGAGATGCTATGTTTCTGAATCTCTGCTTTCCTACTGTCTTCTTCTTCACACACGCAAGGTTCTTTCCATGGCAAGCTGTATGTAGGGTGTCACCGTTGTTAATGGCTACTTTCCATCCTCTCAGTGAAAATGGTCCATGTGCATTGTCACCGCACGGCTAATCATCTGTCGGTTCTTGATCATGTTGGAATAGAATCCAGTGATCCTTTTGTGTCTGTCACTACGCCTAACACTCGCGAGTTTGAAGCTTGTCACAGTCATCCCTTCCCAGATCCTACTCGGAATACTAAAGACAAGGTTTAGACTTTCTGGATCTCAGGAATGGCCGCCAATAGTCCTAGCTTATACCACGAAGACTATGGATGCAAGAATTCGAACACTCTGTTGTCAGGAGAGGTACTCAAATTCGTGAACCAGGAACCCAAGAGATACACATTCAATCGAAGATAAAACGGAGGTGGATTTCAGGCATGCGTTCATAGGTTGAGAATGGTGATGATTGTCACGGATCATCACATTCATCACGTTTAAGTGCGAATGAATATCTTAGAATGGAAACAAGCGTGATTGAATAGAAAACAATGGTAGTTGCATTAATCCATCGAGACACAGCAGAGATCCTCACCCCCAACAATGGAGTTTAGAGACTCATGCCATAGAGATACAACGTAAAATGTTAAAATGTCATGAGGTACAAAATAAATCTCTAAAAGTAGTTTTTATACTCAACTAGTAACCTAGGTTTACAGAAAACGAGTAAACTAAGATAGGTGGTGCAGAAATCCACTTCTAGGGCCCACTTGGTGTGTGCTGGGGCTGAGCATTGGAGCTTTCATGTGCATAGCTATTTCTGGAGTTAAACGCCAGCTTTGGTGCCAGTTTGGGCATTTAACTCCAACTTTTATGCCAGTTCTGGCGTTTTGATGCCAGAAAAGGGCAGAGAGCTGGCGTTTTGACGCCATTTTACGTCGTCAAAACTCGCGCAAAGTTTGGACTATTATATATTGCTGGAAAGCCCTGGATGTCTATTTTCCAATGCAATTTAGAGCGCGCCATTTAGCGTTCTGTAGCTCCAGAAAATTCACTTTGAGTGCAGGGAGGTTAGAATCCAACAGCATCTGTAGTCCTTTTTCAGCCTCTGAATAAGATTTTTGCTCAGGTCCCTCAATTTCAGCCAGAAAATGCCTGAAATCATAGAAAAACACACAAACTCATAGTAAAGTCCAGAAATATGATTTTTTCACAAAAACTAATGAAAATATACTGAAAAGTGGCTAAATCCTACTAAAAACTATATGAAAATACTCCCAATAAGCGTATAAAATATCCGCTCATCAGAAAACAATTTCCCAACCAATTTCAATAGAAAGCCCAAAATCCTTGGAAAGTTCTTGTTGTTTTTTACCAAAATTTTTTCCTATATATGTATGTATGTATGTTGTGATGGATGCAAATTTTTTTTTTCAAAAATTTCCTAGTTCTTCTCCTAATTTTCAACAAGCAAAAAGTAACATGAACAATTAGGATCAAAATGAGCTAGGCATAAGCTATTCACATCATCCCTTTACAATCCATATCTAAACTATGTACCATGTAATATGAAATGCAATATGTATATATATGTATACCAAAATAAAAGTGCAACACTAGATATAACTATAAGTAACTAATGTATATACCAAAGTAAAAGTGCATAAGTTTAGGTACTAAAGGTATCCACAAAAGCGTAATAAAAACTGAAAGTAACTAAATGACAAGTGTTTGGAAGAGAATATTTACACCCAAAAATAGAAGACCCTCCCCTACACTTAGATGAAGCACAGTCCTCCGTGCCCAAACGGACCGGGGTGATCAACTCTATGAAGCTCCACCGCCTAGCGGTGGTGTGTGGTGATGACGGTGGTAGACAATGATGTCGATGGACGGATGGCTGGCAGGCTCGGGCTAGGCTCCTCAGATGTTTGCCCAGCTGGCTCTGATATGGTTTTAACAATCGGCTTGACTACAGTTGCCGGCTCCTCAACCATGTGATCTGCAAGCTCCTCCACTGTGGCCTCTGCTCCTGTCTACTCCTGAGGCTCATCTGCATGGCCAGCATCAGCTGCTAGCTCCTTTGCTACTGGCTCCTCTCTCTCAGGCTCAGGTGTGTCCGGAGGAGGTGGTCCAAGATCACGATCGTCAAACTTCGCCACTATCCACTAGAAGCGACGAGTGTTGTGGCGCTCAGTACAGTGTAGAGTCTCTAAAATCTCCCAACCCAGCTCATAGGGTGTCTGGAGTCGAGGTGTAGGCACAGCAGGTGCTGGAGGTGCTGATGGCTCCGCTGACGATGATGATGGCTCAGTAGTCTTTCTCTTCTTCTGTGGTGGTACATCATAATCGCTATATGGAAGAAATGGCTGCTTACTGATGTAGACAGACGTTCGGTCTGTTGGCCGTCTCTTTACTCTAGACAGAGTGGCCAATCTGGTGATCCACGATGGGAAGGGAATGTTGTACTTCTGCTGCTGTGTCACCTTCCACATCGAATCTCTTATGAGGGGAAGAACAGAGAGGACTGTGACGCGAACCCTGATGTGCGTGGCATGCGTGCTCGGAAGAATGAAGTCGGCGATGATCTGCTGCCAGATCCTCACCTCCGGGTTGAGATCAGTGCACGCAATACTCTACGAGACTATGTTTTCTCCCATGCTGTACTCCCATCTGGCTTCGAGTGTGCCAATCTTCTTCAAGATGACATCGAGGGAAAGCTTGCTTGATAACAGATCTTTCACTATCTGAGTGTAGGTATCACGAGAGGGTTTAGGGTTTGCTGTCGGAGGAACATGCAGAATACCTGAGAGGGCCTCTAACGCAGTATTAAAGGTGTCCAGAGTGACACCTCTGAGAAAAATAGTTGGGGCATCCCTCTTTAGGAGATTTGCGTAAAATTCTTTGACCTGGTGTTCATTAACTTCCACCGGATGAAATTTTACGAACTCCCAATGATAAAAATCTAGTCTATTTAAAATCAGATCCGCATATTTCTCAGGCAAGTTAAGCTTTCGCTCATAGTGAGAGGCTTTGCTCTCTATTTTCTTTTACTGTTCTTGGGCTTCAACATTGATGAATGTTTCTGGTTGGGTACTAGGAGGCGCTGGAGGAGGACGAGCCAAAGGATTGGCTTTCTCCTTCCCTTTACGATTCATCTTAAAAAAGACCAAAAACAGAATACAACTGAGGAGAGCAGATAAAAGTCACAGGAAGAAGTCGGATATAATCAAGCAATACAAGTAAGAGCCAATCAGGTAAACAAATACAACTCGAGGGATAACAAGCATGAAACAGTTAAAGGTTCAAAAGAAATGTGTTTTCCCAAGATCAAGCAACCTAAGCAACAAATTAATGAGTAGACAAACAATGAAAGCGTATGTATGACTTAGGTGCATTATGTAAGTGAATTTAGTTGAAAGAAATTGATTATTGCAATTGTGCCTTGTAAGTTGAAAGACTTTGCAAAATTTGGCACAAAAGGCAATAACCAAAGCCATAGTGAAAGCATGCACATATTAATGTTGAGAAAGTAAGAAATGATCACATATACATCACCTCTTGTCCAAAGCAATACTTGATTAAAAGACAAGGTGTATTGCTCAAAAACACAAAGGAACAAGTTGCTATGTATATGGTCATTGATGAGTAAGATACATGAATATGCAATTGGTCAATTCACAAAGAAAGCAATGTATGTACTGCTGCTAATGACACGAAATAGGTTTCAAAATTTATAAGTTTAAGGCTGATTTGGTGGTTTAAGCCAAAAGAAAAGAGCATTCAGTACATAATGCAGCAAATCAGGATGCTGTGCACTTGCAAATGCATTAAACATAATGATTTTAGCTTGGTATTGTACCCAGCTGCAAAATTCAGGTTTAGTTTGATGTTTCCGCAAAATGTTCAACTAAGTGCTCAGCTGTCAATGCATCAAATGAAGTATGATATGCATATGAGCAATGAACAACAACAAAAGAAACAAAGCTATAAATTTCAAGTTCAAATAGATGTTCAAACAGAAACACAAAGTGCATAAAACAACTCTTCGCAGGCAGCATTTACATTCAGCAGAAGATTGCACAAGTATAAAATATACATCGCAGCATTCAAAATCAGTAAAAAATAACAGCATTCAGTCTTAGACTCAGCAGCATTATCCAGTCTCAGCAACATTCAGTCCATAAATATAGAAATCAACTAACCTAATGCCACCTAGTCACTAGAATAGAAATTAAAAAGCAGTAAACAAAGAAAATGAAGCAAAAGCAGTAAAGAACATGTCACATGGAAAGAATTGGAACCTCTAATGTAGAAGGAGAGAGAGGGAGAAATGGACTGAGAAAGGGGGGTGGCAGAAGAGGGGAGTGCAGCAGCACAAGGGTCCGCCACTGCTGGCACTATCCACTGGAACAGCAGAAGGGCTCAGCCTAGGGCTGGCAGTAGGTGCGGCAGCAGATAAGAAGGAGAAGGGGGAAATGCAGGAGAGAGGGAAGAAGGAGAAAGAAAGAGAGAGATAGAGAGAGAGCGACGGTGGCGTGGCGGTGAGGTCGCCGGTGGTGGTTGTTTACGGAGGAGGGAGGTGATGGTGGTGTTCAGAGAAAGAGGAGAGGAGAAAGGGTTGGGGGTTTAGCAAATGGAGCGCGACTGACGTTAGGATTTTTGCCAGTTAAGAAGTTCATAAATACAGTCGCGTTGTAGATATAGTCTCTAAACTGACAGAAATCCCTTCGTACAAATGTTTGGGTGTCACAAGTAACAAACCCCTTTAAAAATTGTTAACCGAGTATTCGAACCTCGGGTCGTCTTCTCAAGGAACTGCAAGGGGGTATGTTCTTATTATTGGCTATAAAGGTTGTGAATTCGGGGTTTAGAAGGGGAGAAGCAAGTGATTTAAATGACAAGTAAAGTAAATGACAATTAAAATAAATAAATACTGTAAAGCAAACTTTTGGCAAGGTAAGAGGAATTAGAAGTCCAACTTTGTTATCCCTCTCAACAATAATGAAAGTTGTATCTTAATACAACTTAGTTAACCTTTGAAGCAAAGGTAAGTCAAGGGACTAATTAGTTTGACCTTCAAATCCTATTTATTTCCTAAGAAAAAGTTTGGATTATTGAAGTTCAGTTCAATTAGCAAGATAACGATTATCACTTACGCTGAGTTTGATAACTGTTGAGTTACTGATTTCTTAACCAAGACCAAAAGGGGGAAAAAGTAAATTGCTGGAATAAAATATCTTCAGATCGGAAGCAATGGTAACGTAAATAAAAGCAAGCAATCATAAACTGAAAATACCTCAATTATCATTAATTCAAACAATAATCTGTGACATGGAATAATTCATAAATTAAATTATAAAAGTAAATAATTAACTCAAATGCTGGAACAAATAAGTAAAGTGAAAGGGAAGCTTAAAAACAAAGGAATATAAAAAAACCTGGATCGAGAGTCACTCTTACAAGCTAAGAGAAGTCCTAAATCCTAATCCTAAGAGAGAGAGGAGAGAACCTCTCTCACTAAAAACTACATCTAAAACTAAAATTGTGAATTATGAGTGAATAATTATGAATGCATGCATTCCCCCACTTTATAGCCTCTAATCTGTGTGTTCTGGGCTGAAAACTGGGTCAAAAATAGCCCAGAAGTCACTCCCAGCGCTTTCTGGTCCGTCCTGGTCGCGGCAAAGTGACGCGGCCGGGTCGTCCATGCGGCCGCGCGGGTTGCGTTTCTGCCAGGTCACGCGTCCGCGTGATCCACGCGTTCGCGTCGGCTGGCGTCGAGGCAACTATTGCAGATTATATATCAAATCGAAGCCTCGGACGTTAGCTTTCCAACGCAACTGGAACTGCATTGTTTGGATCTCTGTAGCTAAAGTTATAGCCGTTTGAGTGCGAAGAGGTCAGGCTGGATAGCTTAGCAATTTCTCCAACTTCTTGCATTCCTTCCACTTTTGCATGCTTCCTTTCCATCCTCCAAGCCATTCCTGCCTTATAATATCTGAAAACACTTAACACACATATCAAGGCATCTAATGGTAATAAGAGAGGATTAATAATAAGTAAATACAAGATCAAAAAAGCATGTTTTCAATCATAGCACAAAATCAGGAAGAAAAATGTAAAACATGCGAATTGTATGAATAAGTGAGTAAAGAGTTGATAAAAACCACTCAATTGAGCATAAGATAAAACATAAAATAGTGGTTTATCAATCTCCCCACACTTAAACAATAGCATGTCCTCATGCTAAGCTCAAGAGAAACTATAAAGAGATGAAGAGGAATGGTGAAATGTATGAAATGCAACCTATGAATGCAACTACATGCTAAATGTTTCTACCTACCTGGTTAAGTGTAAATAAATTCTCCAAGACAAAAATAATTCAAATCCCACTAATTCAAATCATATAAAATAAGGACAAGTAAACTTGTGAGAAGATAGCTCATGAAAGCAGGGAACATAGAATCAAGCATTGAACCCTCACTAGTAGTGTATATCACTCTAACTCTCAAGTGTCTAGGGTCAATCTCTCTATTCTTCTCTAGTCATGCTTTCTAAACTTTGTTCTTCATCTAACCAATCAACAAATATTTAATGTACCAATGCAAACATCATGAGGTCTTTTCAAGGTTGTAATGGGGCCAATGTAAGGGTAAGGGTATATATATAAGGCTAAGTGAGCTAGTGAAGTGAATCCTTGAGTAGTCTAAGATCTCACCTAACATATACATACTCTATAAAAAATTTAAAATTATACTTAGCTTCCCATAATTTTTCCTACTTTTGTATTACATGCTCATGTATCAAATTTAATTTTGAATTTTGTCCCATGTGCATTCATCCTTTTTATTTTGCATTGGGGGTAATATTATATATATATATATATATATATATATATATATATATATATATATTGTATCCCCTTATTTAATATATATTTTTTTTTCAATGCACATGGTAATTTAATTATTTTGACTTCACATGAGCATGCTTCCCAAAAATTTTATTTTGAATTATTTCATTCTTTTCAACTTCCTACCCTTTGTTTTTATCATCCATGCTCCCAATAGGTTTCCCACACTTAAACAATTACACAACTTCTATCTTAAGCTAACCAAGGATTCAACTTGGGATTTTAAATTTGTTTTTCTACTTAAGGCTAGTGTTGTGATTTATAGAATAAGAGGGAATTAAAGGCTCAATGGGGCTAATAAGAGTGATGTAAAAGGTAGGCTAATTTTGGGATAAGTGAGCTAGAATCAAACAATGGCCTCAATCATATGCAAGCATGTAAATATATTAAATATTGGACATATAGAATGGAACAAAGCAAAGATTGCAATCATCGTGAAGAAAACACACAAGAATAAAAATTTATGGTTAAATAATGTAACCATGTAAATAAGCTCAAAGTCTCACAGGTTGTGTGTTCTTTAACTCAAAAACCTTGTTCCAAATACAACTTCAAACAAATTTTTAACATAAAATTTTCAATTTAAATTAGTGAAATTTTTTCAAAAATAGGGTCCTAAAAAGAAATTTATTACTTTAACCAAGTAGTAACTAAATGCATAAAATCAAACAAACATGCAATTAAACATGTGATGCTTCGATTTTAGGAAATTGCACGATCGGCAAAAATTCCTTCCGGCAAGTGCACCGGTTATCGTCAAGTAAAAACTCACAATAGAGTGAGGTCGAATCCCACAAGGATTGGTTGAGTGAGCAATTCGGATTAGAAGTGTGTTCTAGTTGAGCGGAATCAAGATTTAGATGAGAATTGCGGAATGTAAAATTGGCGGGAAACGTAAATGGCAAGAAATTGAAATTGCGGAATCTTAAATTGCATGAATTAAAGAGCGAGAAGCTAAATTGCTGAAATTAAAAAGGGATCGGGGTGATTGCATGAATTTAATTGCAGAATGTAAAGAGAAAGTGGTAGATCAGAAATGGGGAATTCATTGGGTTTCAGGAGATATTGAGATCTCCGAATCAAAACATTTTTATCCCTTCCTCAACCAATGCGTTCATTGAATTTGCTTGGCAATCTTATATGATTGGATCCCAATCCCTTGGCTCACCAATTCTCTCTAAAAACAAACAAATTCCCAATCCCTTGGTTTAAATGTTCATAAGAAGAGATGACGCTCGATCACTGATTATACCACACAGTTTCATGAACCACAATTTGGTAGGATTACATGTCACAATATCCATCCAAACCCCAATCCAATTCACTGTGAGAAAGCTTCTCTAACATGAATCCTCCATTCCTTTCCCAAGGTTCCGAAGGATTCCAATTATGGATAGTTTCTTTCCCAAGACAACTAACCAATGGAATTAGATCGAGAAGCTTTCTAACAAAAATTCAAGAGAAAAGATTGAAGAAGAAGATAAAAACTATTATGATTCATTGAATTACAATAGAGCTCCCTAACCCAATGAAAGGGGTTTAGTGAGTCATAGCTCTGAATTCAATTACAAAAAGTATGAAAACTAGAAAAATGATCCAAAAGTCTTTCAACTAACTTAAATTCTATCCTATTTATACACTTTCTAAATTGAGCTTCTGTTGTGTTTCTTGGGCTTTGAGGCCTTTCCCTGATTTCCTTTTGCTTTGGGTTTATGATCTATAATCCTGATGAGGCTGCTGATCCAATTCTGTAACATTCATTGAGCCAACTTAGTGATAATCAAGTAATGACACATGACTCAACAAATTGAAATTCCAGACTCATCAATTCTTCAGGCCCAATCCCATAAACCATGATATTCAATTGGGTTTCATACCAGAGTACGTTTAAGTTAATGTTTGTGCTCAAATGCTAACTTAAAACTGCAATATCTTTGGCCCAGAAACCTTTTCAAATAGTGGTGTTTAAGTTGCAGTTTAAGCTTAAACTGCAACTTAAACGCCAGACACTTCCAGTGATGCCTTTTGTGGAAGCACGTTTAAGTTCCAGTTTAAGCTTAAACTGGAACTTAAACGTTGGACACTCCTGGAGGTGGTATAACTCAAGCACGTTTAAGCTTTAGTTTAAGGTTAAACTGAAGCTTAAACGTGGAAATGGAAGAAAGCAACCCTGGAGGGTAAAGTAGTCGAACACGTTTAAGCTTCAGTTTAAGGTTAAACTGAAGCTTAAACGTGGAAATGGAAGAAAGCAACCCTGGAGTGTGGAATGGTCGAACACGTTTAAGCTCCAGTTTAAGCTTAAACTGGAGCTTAAACGTGGAAATGAAGAAAGCAACCCTGGAGGAGAATTTGGTCGAACACGTTTAAGCTCCAGTTTAAGGTTAAACTGGAGCTTAAACGTGGAAATGGCTCCCTGGTGCATTTCTCATTTCTGGCGTTTAACTTCCAGTTTAAGGTTAAACTGGAGGTTAAACGCCACTTTCAGCTTTTCCTCAGCTTTCATGATTTTGGCGTTTAAGCTCCAGTTTAAGCTTAAACTGGAGCTTAAACGCCACTGATAGTTCCCAGCATTATATGGCTTGGCAGTTTAAGTTCCAGTTTAAGCTTAAACTGGAACTTAAACTCCACATGTGATATTCAAGCTTCCTTTATTGATTTTGTTGCTTCCTTGCCTAACCTCTTCTTCCCTGAAATCATCCAAACAACTGCATCAAAGTCTTGCAAAATTTCATGAGAAATCTTCCATTCATAGCATTCAAGTAATATAACTAAAAACTCATGGAATTTGCATCAAAATCATACTGTTTGGATGGTTCATTGCTTTGTTATTCATTTAACCATTCTTGGTTACTTTAAGCTCAAGAAAATGCATAAAACAACTAAAACTAACAGAAAAATGCTAGTGAAACTAGCCTAAGATGCCTTGGCATCACACAACACCAAACTTAATACTTGCTTGTCCCTAAGTGATGAGCGGATAATTTGTACGCTTTTTGGCATTGTTTTTGGTATGTTTTTAATATAATCTAGTTAGTTTTTAGTATATTTTTATTAGTTTTTAGTTAAAATTCACTTTTCTGGACTTTACTATGAGTTTGTGTATTTTTCTGTGATTTCAGGTATTTTCTGGCTGAAATTGAGGGATCTGAGCAAAAATCTGATCCAGAGACTCAAAAGGACTGCAGATGCTGTTGGATTCTGACCTCCCTGCACTCGAAGTGGATTTTCTGGAGCTACAGAAGCCCAATTGGCGCGCTCTCAACGGCGTTGGAAAGTAGACATCCTGGGCTTTCCAGCAATATATGATAGTCCATACTTTGCCCAAGATTTGATGGCCCAAACCGGCGTTCAAAGTCACCTCAAGAAATTCCAGCGTTAAACGCCGGAACTGGCACCAAAATGGGAGTTAAACGCCCAAACTGGCATAAAAGCTGGCGTTTAACTCCAAGGAGAGTCTCTACACGAAAATGCTTCATTGCTCAGCCCAAGCACACACCAAGTGGGCCCGGAAGTGGATTTTTATGTCATTTACTCATCTTTGTACACCTTAGGCTACTAGTTTTCTATAAGTAGGACCTTTTACTATTGTATTAGACATCTTGAGATCTTTGAATCTTTTGATCACTGGGAGGCTGGCCTCACGGCCATGCCTAGACCTTGTTCTTATGTATTTTCAACGGTGGAGTTTCTACACACCATAGATTAAGGTGTGGAGCTCTGCTGTACCTCGAGTATTAATGCAATTACTATTGTTCTTCTATTCAATTCCGCTTGTTCTTTGTCCAAGATATCACTTGTTCTTCAACTTGATGAATGTGATGATCCGTGACACTCATCATCATTCTCACTCATGAACAAGGTGACTGACAACCACTCTTGTTCTACAAGCATATGAGGCTTAGTGAATATCTCTTGGATTCCTGATAACACGATGCATGGTTGATCGCCTGACAACCGAGTGCTCGCCTGACAAACGAGCCAGCCATTCCGTGAGATCAGAGTCTTCGTGGTATAGGCGAGAACTGATGGTGGCATTCAAGAGAATCCGGAAGGTCTAACCTTGTCTGTGGTATTCTGAGTAGGATTCAATGATTGAATGACTGTGACGTGCTTCAAACTCCTAGCAGGCGGGGCGTTAGTGACAGACGCAAAAGGATCGATGGATTTTATTCCGGTCTGACCGAGAACCGACAGCTGATTAGCCATATGCTGTGACAGAGCATGGGAACATTTTCACTGAGAGGATGGGAGGTAGCCACTGACAACGGTGAAACCCTACATGAGCTTGCCATGGAAAGGAGTAAGAAGGATTGGATGAAGACAGTAGGAAAGCAGAGAGACGGAAGGGAAGGCATCTTCATTCGCTTATCTGAAGCTCTCACCAATGATATACATAAGTATCTCTATCTTTATCTCTATGCTTTATTCGCTTATCACTATACCCATTTGAGTCTGCCTGACTGAGATTTACAAGGTGACCATAGCTTGCTTCATACCAACAATCTCCGTGGGATCGACCCTTACTCACGTAAGGTATTACTTGGACGACCCAGTGCACTTGCTGGTTAGTTGTGCGAAGTTGTAGTGATCACAATTTCGTGCACCAAGTTTTTGGCGCCGTTGCCGGGGATTGTTTCGTGTATGGACAACTGACGGTTCATCTTGTTGCTTAGATTAGGTATTTTTTTTCTTCAGAGTTCTTAAGAATGAATTCTAGTGTTTCATGGTGATCTGTTGAAATCTGGCTGGCTGTGAAGCCATGTCTAATCTTATTGGACCGAGGTTTCAACTGATCATCACAGTAGCTTGTTGATTTCTATCAATCTTGCTATTGGAGCAATGATCTGCTAAGGCTTGGCTGGCCATTGGCCATGTCTAGTGTTTTGGACCGAAGCTTTCTTTGAAAGCTTGGCTGGCTGTGAAGCCATGTCTAATTCCTGGACCGGAGTCTTAGACTAGCATTGCAATGATTCCTGGAAATTCAAATTGAAAATTCTAAAACCTTTATTTTCTATTTTCCATAAAATTTTCGAAAAAAAGCACAAAAAAATTTTAAAATCATAAAAAACCAAAAATACTTTATATTTCTTGCTTGAGTCTAGTGTCTAATCTTAAGTTTGGTGTCTTGCATGCCTTGTTTATTTGATCTTGGTTCTATTTTCAAGTCAATAGTACAGGGAACTGAAGATTCAGAACATGCAGTAGAGGAATTACACAGAAAAAGCTGGGCGTTCAAAACGCCCAGTGAAGAAGGACAGACTGGCGTTTAAACGCCAGCCAGGGTACCTGGTTGGGCGTTTAACGCCCAAAGAGGTAGCATTTTGGGCGTTAAACGCCAGAATGGATACCATTCTGGGCGTTTAACGCCAGGATGGCACTAGGGGGAAGATTTTGTTTTTCAAATCAATTTTTTTAAGTTTTCAAAGTTTTTCAAAATCAAATCTTTTTCAAATCATATCTTTTCAATCAAATGTTTTCAAAATCAATTTCTTTCTTTTTTCAAAGATACTTACTAACAATTAATGATTTGATTGAACATTTCAAAGTTGTTACCTTTTCTGTTGAGAAAGGTTTAAATGTTTGAATCATATCTTTTCTTGTTAGGCAAGTCATTAATTTTTAAAATCAAATCTTTTTAAAAAATTGTTTTCAAATCATATCTTTTAAAATTGTTTTCAAAATCATATCTTTTTAAAAGCATAACTTTTCAATCATATCTTTTTAATCACATCTTTTTCAAAATAGTTTTCAAATCATATCTTTTTGATTTCTAATTTCAAAAATCTTTTTCAAAAATTTCTTGATCTCTTTCTCACTCCTGATTTTCGAAAATCAATTAGAGTTTTTCAAAAATGTTTTCAAAATATTTCACTTGATTTTCGAAAATTTCTTCCTCTTTTCCCACATCCTTCTGTTCATGGAGTATCACTCCTTCTTAATGCACAATTCGAACTCTATCTAATTAAGTTCGAATTCTTCTACCTCTTCTTTCTATTTTTCTGTACCTCTGACACCTCAAGGAATCTCTATACTGTGACATAGAGGATTCCACATTTTCTTGTTCTCTTCTCTTTCATATGAGCAGGAGCAGAGACAAGGGCATTCTTGTTGAAGCTGACCCTGAACCTGAAAGGACCTTGAAGCGAAAGCTAAGAGAAGCTAAGGCACAACTCTCTGTTGAGGACCTGACCGAATTCTTCAAAGAAGAAGACATGGCAGCCGAAAACAACAACAATGCCAACAATGCAAGGAAGGTGCTGGGTGACTTTACTGCACCTACTCCCGACTTCTATGGGAGAAGCATCTCTATCCCTGCCTTTGGAGCAAACAACTTTGAGCTTAAGCCTCAATTAGTTTCTCTAATGCAACAGAATTGCAAGTTCCATGGACTTCCAATGGAAGATCCTCATCAGTTTTTAGCTGAGTTCTTGCAAATCTGTGACACAGTCAAGACTAATGGGGTTGACCCTGAGGTCTACAGATTGATGCTATTCCCTTTTGCTGTAAGAGACAGAGCTAGAATATGGTTGGACTCTCAACCTAAAGAAAGCCTGGACTCTTGGGAAAAGCTAGTCAATGCCTTCTTGGCAAAGTTCTTTCCACCTCAAAAATTGAGTAAGCTTAGAGTGGAAGTCCAAACCTTCAGACAGAAGGATGGTGAATCCCTCTATGAAGCTTGGGAAAGATACAAACAATTAATCAAAAAATGTCCTTCAGACATGCTTTCTGAATGGAGCATCATAGGTATTTTCTATGATGGTCTCTCTGAACTATCCAAGATGTCTTTGGATAGCTCTGCTGGAGGATCTCTTCATCTGAAGAAGACGCCTACAGAGGCTCAAGAGCTAATTGAAATGGTTGCAAATAACCAATTCATGTACACTTCTGAAAGAAATCCTGTGAACAATGGGACAAGTCAGAAGAAAGGCGTTCTTGAGATTGATGCTCTGAATGCCATACTAGCTCAGAACAAGATATTGACTCAACAAGTCAATTTGATTTCTCAAAGTCTGTCTGGAATGCAAAATGCACCAGTCAGTACTAAGGATGCTTCATCTGAAGAAGAAGCTTATGATCCTGAGAACCCTTCAATGGAAGAGGTGAATTACCTAGGAGAACCCTATGGAAACATCTATAATTCTTCATGGAGAAATCACCCAAATTTCTCATGGAAGAATCAAGAGAGACCTCAACAAGGTTTCAACAATAATGGTGGAAGAAACAGGTTTAGCAATGGCAAGCCTTTTCCATCATCTTCTCAGCAACAGACAAAGAATTCTAAGCAGAACCCCTCTGACTTAGCAACCATGGTCTCTGATCTAATCAAAACCACTCAAAGTTTCATGACTGAAACAAGATCCACCATTAGGAATTTGGAGGCACAAGTGGGACAGCTGAGCAAGAAAATTACTGAACTCCCTCCAAGTACTCTTCCAAGTAATACAGAAGAAAATCCAAAAGGAGAGTGCAAGGCCATCAACATGGCCGAATTTGGAGAGGAAAGAGAGGAAGTGGACGCCACTGAGGAAGACCTCAATGGGCGTGCACTAGCCTCCTCTGAGTTCCCCAATGAGGAACCATGGGAATCTGAGGCTCAAAATGAGACCATAGAGATTCCATTGGACTTACTTCTGCCTTTCATGAGCTCTGATGAGTATTCTTCCTCTGAAGAGGATGAGTATGTCACTGAAGAGCAAGTTGCTAAATACCTTGGAGCAATCATGAAGCTAAATGACAAGTTATTTGGAAATGAGACTTGGGAGGATGAACCTCCTTTGCTCACCAAAGAACTGGATGACTTGTCTAGGCAGAAATTACCTCAAAAGAAACAAGATCCTGGGAAGTTTTCAATACCTTGTACCATAGGCACCATGACCTTCAAGAAGGCTCTGTGTGACTTAGGGTCAAGTGTAAACCTCATGCCTCTCTCTGTAATGGAGAAGCTAGGGATCTTTGAGATACAAGCTGCAAGAATCTCACTAGAGATGGCAGACAACTCAAGAAAACAAGCTCATGGACTTGTAGAGAATGTTTTGGTAAAAGTTGAAGACCATTACATCCCTACTGATTTCATAGTCCTAGAGACTGGGAAGTGCATGGATGAAAACATCATCCTTGGCAGACCCTTCCTAGCCACAGCAAAGGCTGTGATTGATGTTGATGGAGGTGAACTGATCATTCAAGTGAATGAAAAATCCTATGTGTTTAAGGCTCAAGGATATCCCTCTATCACCATGGAGAAGAAGCATGAAGAGCTTCTCTCAAATCAGAGACAAACAGAGCCCCCACAGTCAAACTCTAAGTTTGGTGTTGGGAGGCCACAACCAAACTCTAAGTTTGGTGTTGAACCCCCACATTCAAACTCTAAGTTTGGTGTTGGGAGGTTCCAACTTTGCTCTGAGTATCTGTGAGGCTCCATGAGAGCCCTCTGTCAAGCTACTGACATTAAAGAAGCGCTTGTTGGGAGGCAACCCAATGATTATATTTTATATATTTTCTTTTGTTATTTTATGTCTTTTGTAGGTTGATGATCATGAGAAGTCACAAATTCCATTGAAAAAGCAAAAACAAAATGAAAAACAGGAAGAAAAATAGCACACCCTGGAGGAAGAACCCACTGGCGTTTAAACGCCAGTGAGGCTAGCAGTTGGGCGTTTAACGCCCAGTCTGGCACCATTCTGGGCGTTTAACGCTAGAAAGGGGCACCAGACTGGCGTTAAACGCCAGAAAAGGGCAAGAACCTGGCGTTAAACGCTAGGAATGGGCACCAGCCCGGCGTTTAATGCCAGAAATGGCTCAAAACGTGATTTTTGATGCCATTTGGTGCAGGGATGACTTTTCCTTGACACCACAGGATCTGTGGACCCCACAGGATCCCCATCAACCCCACCACTCTCTCCCTCTTCTTCACTCATTCACCACTCACATCCATCCTTCATAAAACCCCACCTACCTCACCATTCAAATTCAAACCACTTTTCCTCCCAAACCCACCCATACATGACCGAACCATGTGCCCCCCTCTCCTATATTAACCCTTCTTCACCCCTTCATTTTCACACAACCTAAACACCACTTCTCCTCCTCCTTGGCCGAACACAAAGCCACTCCCTTCTTCCTCATTTCTTCTTCTTCTACTCTCTCCTTTCTTCTTTTGCTCGAGGACGAGCAAACCTTTTAAGTTTGGTGTGGTAAAAGCGTTGCTTTTTCGTATTTCCATAACCATTTATGGCATCCAAGGCCGGAGAAACCTCTAGAAAGAGGAAAGGGAAGGCAAAAGCTTCTACCTCCGAGTCATGAGAGATGGAGAGATTCATCTCATGGGTGCATCAAGACCACTTCTATGAAGTTGTGGCCATGAAGAAGGTGATCCATGAGGTCCCTTTCAAACTCAAAAAGGGTCAACTTTAATCAAAGGTTGGACCAAGTCCTCACAGACAATTGTGAAGAGGGCGCACAATGGAAGAGAGATTCAAGAGGGAAGCCGGTTCAATTGAAAAGGCATGACCTCAAACCCGTGGCTAGAGGATGGTTGGAGTTTATCCAACGCTCAATCATTCCCACTAGCAACCGGTCCGAAGTTACTCTAGACCGGGCCATCATGATTCATAGCATCATGATTGGAGAAGAAGTGGAAGTTCATGAGGTCATAGCCCAAGAACTCTACAAGGTGGCGGATAAGTCCTCTACCTTAGCAAGGTTAGCCTTTCCTTACCTCATTTGTCACCTCTGTTATTCAGTTGGAGTTGACATAGAGGGAGACATCCCCATTGATGAGGACAAGCCCATCACCAAGAAAAGGATGGAGCAAACAAGAGACCCCTCTCATCATGAGATCCCTGAGATGCCTCAAGGGATGCACTTTCCTCCACAAGACTATTGGGAGCAAATTAACACCTCCCTAGGAGAATTGAGTTCCAACATGGGACAACTAAGGGTGGAGCACCAAGAGCATTCCATCCTCCTCCATGAAATTAGAGAAGATCAAAGAATCATGAGAGAGGAGCAACAAAGACAAGGAAGAGACATTGAGGAGCTCAAGCACTCCATAAGACCTTCAAGAGGAAGAACAAGCCGCCATCACTAAGGTGGACCCGTTCTTTAATCTCCTTGTTCTTTATTTTCTTGTTTTTTGAAATTTTCATGCTTATGTTATCCATGTTTGTGTCTTATGATCATTAGTGTCTATGCCTTAAAGTTATGAATGTCCTATGAATCCATCACCTTTCTTAAGAATTGTTCTTAATTGAAAAAGAAAAGAATTGCATGAATTTTGAATTTTATAACAGTTTAATTATTTTGATGTGGTGGCAACACTTTTGTTCTCTGAATGTATGCTTAAACAGTGCATATGTCTTTTGAATTTGTGGTTCATGAATGTTGGCTCTTGAAAGAATGATGAAAAAGGAGACATGTTACTGAGGATCTGAAAAATCATAAAAATGATTCTTGAAGCAAGAAAAAGCAAGCGAAAAAAAAAACCGAAAAAAAAGAGAAAAAGAAAGAAAAAGAAAGAAATAAAGTTGTGATCCAAGGCAATAAGAGTGTGCTTAAGAACCCTGGACACCTCTAATTGGGGACTTTAGCAAAGCTGAGTCACAATCTGAAAAGGTTCACCCAATTATGTGTCTGTGGCATGTATGTATCCGGTGGTAATACTGGAAGACAGAGTGCTTTGGGCCACAGCCAAGACTCAATAAGTAGCTGTGTTCAAGAATCATCATACTTAACTAGGAGAATCAATAACACTATCTGGATTCTGAGTTCCTAAAGAAGCCAATCATTCTGAGCTCCAAAGGATAAAGTGAGATGCCAAAACTATTCAGAGGCAAAAAGCTAAAAGCCCCGCTCATCTAATTAATACTGATCTTCATAGATGTTTTTGGAGTTCATTGCATATTCTCTTCTTTTTATCTTATTTGATCTTCAGTTGCTTGGGGACAAGCAACAATTTAAGTTTGGTGTTGTGATGAGCGGATAATTTGTACGCTTTTTGGCATTGTTTTTGGTATGTTTTTAATATAATCTAGTTATTTTTTAGTATATTTTTATTAGTTTTTAGTTAAAATTCACTTTTCTGGACTTTACTATGAGTTTGTGTGTTTTTCTGTGATTTCAGGTATTTTCTGGCTGAAATTGAGGGATCTGAGCAAAAATCTGATCCAGAGACTCAAAAGGACTGCAGATGCTGTTGGATTCTGACCTCCCTGCACTTGAAGTGGATTTTCTGGAGCTACAGAAGCCCAATTGGCGCGCTCTCAACGGCGTTGGAAAGTAGACATCCTGGGCTTTCCAGCAATATATGATAGTCCATACTTTGCTCAAGATTTGTTGGCCCAAACCGGCGTTCAAAGTCACCTCAAGAAATTCCAGCGTTAAACGCCGGAACTGGCACCAAAATGGGAGTTAAACGCCCAAACTGGCATAAAAGCTGGCGTTTAACTCCAAGGAGAGTCTCTACACGAAAATGCTTCATTGCTCAGCCCAAGCACACACCAAGTGGGCCCGGAAGTGGATTTTTATGTCATTTACTCATCTTTGTACACCTTAGGCTACTAGTTTTCTATAAGTAGGACATTTTACTATTGTATTAGACATCTTGAGATCTTTGAATCTTTTGATCACTGGGAGGCTGGCCTCACGGCCATGCCTAGACCTTGTTCTTATGTATTTTCAACGGTGGAGTTTCTACACACCATAGATTAAGGTGTGGAGCCCTGCTGTACCTCGAGTATTAATGCAATTACTATTGTTCTTCTATTCAATTCTGCTTGTTCTTTGTCCAAGATATCACTTGTTCTTCAACTTGATGAATGTGATGATCTGTGACACTCATCATCATTCTCACTCATGAACAAGGTGACTGACAACCACTCTTGTTCTACAAGCATATGAGGCTTAGTGAATATCTCTTGGATTCCTGATAACACGATGCATGGTTGATCGCCTGACAACCGAGTGCTCGCCTGACAAACGAGCCAGCCATTCCGTGAGATCAGAGTCTTCGTGGTATAGGCGAGAACTGATGGCGGCATTCAAGAGAATCCGGAAGGTCTAACCTTGTCTGTGGTATTCTGAGTAGGATTCAATGATTGAATGACTGTGACGTGCTTCAAACTCCTAGCAGGCGGGGCGTTAGTGACAGACGCAAAAGGATCGATGGATTGTATTCCGGCCTGACCAAGAACCGACAGCTGATTAGCCATATGCTGTGACAGAGCATGGGAACATTTTCACTGAGAGGATGGGAGGTAGCCACTGACAACGGTGAAACCCTACATGAGCTTGCCATGGAAAGGAGTAAGAAGGATTGGATGAAGACAGTAGGAAAGCAGAGAGACGGAAGGGAAGGCATCTTCATTCGCTTATCTGAAGCTCTCACCAATGATATACATAAGTATCTCTATCTTTATCTCTATGCTTTATTCGCTTATCACTATACCCATTTGAGTATGCCTGACTGAGATTTACAAGGTGACCATAGCTTGCTTCATACCAACAATCTCCGTGGGATCGACCCTTACTCACGTAAGGTATTACTTGGACGACCCAGTGCACTTGCTGGTTAGTTGTGCGAAGTTGTAGTGATCACAATTTCGTGCACCACTAAGCAAGTTCTGAGTTATTTGAGAAGAAAGTATGAAACAGAAAGCAATTACATTGGCTATATTAGCAAGCATTTGAAGTTCATCAGAAGGGTTTTATGCAGAAAGTTGCAGCATCACTTTTTCATTCTTATCAGGTAAGCTTATCACTTTTTCATTGCATCCATCAAACACTGCTATGGCCTCTTGTTATTCTTATGTCCTTGGCACTTTTCCCTTTTTTGTTTTTCTTTTTCTTAGAGCTCCTTTGCTCCTTGTTTGCTCAGTGTCATGTGTTGCACAAGCCTTTGGCATTTTCTTTTTCTTATCAGTGCACTACACATATCCACTACAGGCATTTTAGTTCACATTTCTTCTTGAGACATTGGTGCCCAGCACCTCTTTGTGTGACTAAATGTTTTGTATTTAGGTTGCTCTTGATAATGGACTTTTGGTTGATAATCCCGGGTTAGTTAACCCAAGTTACCAAGTGTTGAAACACTCCTCAGAACCTATTCATCCAAGCATATCCTTAATACATAAACACCACAGGCATTTGTCTCAGAAGTTCAAACCATTGGTGCCTAGCTTATTTTCTCATTTTTTTTTACTTTTTGGTTGCCCTTTTTCAGTGGCTTTTTCTTCTTCTTTTTCTTTCTTTTTTTATGGCCAAAGACATTTATTCATCAAGATCCATAGACAGTATTCAAACTTCTACACAAAAATGATAATTCTACACTCAATTTCCAGTGATCTGACTAAACAATCAAGCATGCATACCACCACTTAATTCTACTTGATTTGTCACTAATTGAGCCAAGTTACTTTTGTTCAAACTTTTCTTTTATTTTTGGAAACAGAACAAGCATGGCAAGCATTTGTTTAAGAAGGTGAAGTTATATCCAAACATCTAGGCATTCACTTTATTCAAAGCAGTAAACCAACACTCATACTAAAAACTTCACATTCCAGAAAGATTCAACAATTACAGTTTAAACCAGAACAAGCATGCTTTTGTTTGCCTTTTAAAGAATGGTCAAGGAACAACACCACCTTGTGAAATTTCTTGTTTTCTCTTTGTTGCCAGGAAACAATTTGATTTCTCCTTCTTCTCCTAGTTGTTGCTTCATGTTCTTTCTAAGATCCTTGTTTCCTTTCCTGCAAAGAGTGATGAAGTTGCTTGCTTCTCAAGCACTTGAATGGTTAGCTCAACTATGTATGGGCAAGTGTCTGAGTCTTAAGTTGGTGTGTGAACACCAAACTTAGTCTCCTACTTACTCCTCTGCTCTTTGAATCCTTGAATTCTCCTTGGAATGAAGTTGCTGCTAAGGATTTTAAGCATTTCTGTGATTGCTTAGAATGGTTGTTCCTTTCATATAATTCAAAGGTTGTTGTGTTCAGTTGATCTGTATGGTGGAACACCAAACTTAGAGTCACACATTCCCCTTTGAATTATTGATCCACGAATTCATTGTTTGGTGTGAAACACCAAACTTAATTCTTTGCAATGCACAGAAACTACTTCACCTTTTTATTGAAACAAATAAAAGAAATAGCAAAGGAGTATTACCTCAGGTTGGGTTGCCTCCCAACAAGCGCTTCTTTAACGTCATTAGCTTGACGGTTGTCCCTTGTTAAGGTAGATTGTAGTGCTTGATGTCCTCTCCTCTCACTATGAAAACGTCCCCATTTGATTCCTTCATGATTTCCAAATGTTCCATAGAAAGAACTTTCCTGATTGTGAACACTTGAGGGAGCTGGGAAGGAATGGTTTTGAGGCCAGGTGGGATTGGCAGATAATGACTTGATATCACTTTATCTCCCGGAGAGAAACCTTCAGTGGGAATTTTCTTGTTTCTCCACCCTCTTGGCAATTTCTTTACAATTCTTCCCTCTCTCTTGAGGATTTCTTTATTGACCCTTATGCCAGGAGGATCCTTCTGAGCTGTTTCTATTGATTCTTGTGGCTTTAACTCTTGCAATTCTTGTTTGCCTTCCAAGGACTGTTTCAGAGTTTCAGCTGCTGGGTTGCTTTCCTCCAAACACAGATGGCTACTATCATCCTTAGGCTTTTCAGGTTCTGGTTCAGGCTCAGATGCAGGTTTGAAAACATGGAAAATGAGCTGTTCATCATGTATTCTCAAAATTAGCTCTCCTCGTTCTACATCTATGAGTGCTCTAGCAGTGGCTAGAAATGGCCTTCCCAGAATGATAGGGTGTAGGTAGCTTTCCTCTATGTCCAAAATGACAAAGTCTGTGGGGAAGAAATAATTTCCCACTTTCACCAGCACATTCTGAACTACCCCCTCAGCTTGCTTCTGAGTTTTGTCAGCCAGTTGTATGATTACATCAGTGGATCTCACCTCATTCAGTTGTAGCCTCTTCATAAGAGTCAGAGGCATCACATTTATGCTAGCTCCTAGATCACAGAATCCTCTATCAATTTTTGTTTCCCCTATGATGTAGGGGATATGAAAACTTCCTGGGTCTGTTTTCTTAGAGACTATGTCCTTCTTTATGAGGGCACTGCATTCTTTGTTCATTATTACAGTTTGTCCTCCCTTCAAAACTCTTTTCTTGCTCAGCAATTCCTTCAAATACATGATCTGTGTAGGCATCTACTGGAGAATCTCAAGAAAGGGAATATTGATATGGAGAGACTTAAATGTCTCTAAAAACCTTGAATATGTTTTCCCTTTTTCACCTCCTCCTAACCTCTGAGGGAATGGTGCTTTTGGTTGGTATGTTTCCAGCATGCCTTTATTTTGCAGTTCCTTGGCTTGCTCAGTTTCACTTTCCTGCTTAGCTTCTTCCACACCTTCCTTCAAGATTTCTGGCTCCTGTTCTGAGGGTCTGATTCCTTCTTCTTCTGAGACTTCCTTCAATATGGTGATGGCCTTGCATTCTTCCCATCTCACTCCCTTTTGTTCCCCTTTAGGATTCTTTTCTGTGTCACTAGGGAACACTGCAGTTGACTTGGGGGCCTGTTGAGATAGCTCTCCTACTCGAGACTCCATCCTCTTGAGTTTTTCACCATGGTTCCTTAAGGTAGATCTCACATCATCCCTAAAGCTTTTTAACTCACTTATGTCCTGACCCATGTTTGCAAGCATTCCTTCTATCCTGTTTAATTGATCTTGAAATTGTTGGTTCGGATTAGGTTGGGCAGGTTGATTATTTTGGCCATGATATGGTGGTTGGGAGTAAGTGTTTTGTGTGGCTTGGTATGATCTTTGGTTGGAGTTTTGGTATGTGGAATTGTTATGTTGGTTGGGGTTGTAAGGTTTGTGGTTTTGTGGTTGGGTTTGCTGGTTTCCCCACCCAAAGTTTGGGTGGTTTTTCCAGCCTGAGTTGTAAGTGTTGGAATGTGGATCATATGGTTGCCTTTGTTAATTTCCCACATAGTTGGCCTCTTCCCAATCACACCTCCTTCAGTGCTTACCTCCTCTTGATCTTGTGTGTGTATTGCAGCCACTTGATTTGTTTCTAATTTCCTGGTGAGCTCTGCTAGTTGCTTGGCAAACACCTTGTTTTGGGCTAGAATTGTATCAACATGGTTCAGCTCTATGACTCCCTTAGTGTTGTGTCTCTCTGAAGCATAGTAGTACTCATTCTCAGCCACCGTCTCAATCACTTCAATGGCTTCTTCCACAGTCTTTTTCCTGTTCAATGAACCTCCTGATGAATGGTCTACAGCCTTCCTTGATTCATAAGAAAGTCCATCATAGAAAATATGCAATTGCACCCAGTCATGGAACATGTCTGGTGGGCATTTCCTTGTCAAATCCTTGAACCTCTCCCATGCCTCGTAGAGAGTTTCACCATCTTGTTGTCTAAAAGTCTGAACCTCAGATCGAAGCCTCTTGACCTTTTGTGGGGGGTAGAAACGTGCCAGAAACTTGCTTTCCACCTCATCCCAGGTTGTTAGGCTCCCCCTTGGGAATGATTCAGCCACTTAGCTGCCTTGTCCCTAAGTGAAAATGGGAACAAGAGCAGTTTATAGGCATCTTCCTGGACTCCATTGGACTTCACAGTGTCGCAAATTCTCAGGAATTTTGTGAGATGTTGGTTTGGATCTTCATTAGCACTCCCACCAAATGAACAATGATTCTCCACCAGTGATATTAGCTGTGGTTTGAGTTCAAAATTGTTGGCCTGAATGGGTGGTTTCTGAATGCTGCTACCACAATTCCCAGAGGTTGGGTTTATGTATGAACCAAGAACCCTCCTCTCGGGAATGGCATTGTTTCCATCAGCTCTCTCATGGTTGTGAACTTCTCTATCCATGTTGAGATCTAGAGCTTCCTCAAAATTGTCCTCAGATTCTCCTTCAGATTTTTCTTCTCCCAGTACTCTCTTCCCTCTTGCTTCCCTTCTAAGTTTATGAAGGGTCCTCTCTGGTTCGGTATATGGAGGAGTTGATGTCTCTCCTCTCCTACCTGTCATACAAGAACACAGCACAGGCAACAAACAAGTGAAATACTCTTGGTTAATGGAAGAGTATGGTTAGAGCAGTTGAGGAATTAATTCAAATAGTTAGTGAGTCAGTGAGTTAGTTGCTTGAATTTAAAGGCATAAAGAAAGAAAGCAAGTAACAGAGTGCAGAAATTAAAATTCAACAAGTAACTTGAACTGAATTAACAAAACAAGAAAAATGCTCAATCTAGTTAACTTCCAATTTGAAAATTGTCAATCGAAAACCAATCCCCGGCAACGGCGCCATAAACTTGATGCTTCAATTTTAGGAAATTGCACGATCGGCAAAAATTCCTTCCGGCAAGTGCACCGGTTATCGTCAAGTAAAAACTCACAATAGAGTGAGGTCGAATCCCACAAGGATTGGTTGAGTGAGCAATTCGGATTAGAAGTGTGTTCTAGTTGAGCGGAATCAAGATTTATATGAGAATTGCGGAATGTAAAATTGGCGGGAAACGTAAATGGCAAGAAATTGAAATTGCGGAATCTTAAATTGCATGAATTAAAGAGCGAGAAGCTAAATTGCTGAAATTAAAAAGGGATCGGGGTGATTGCATGAATTTAATTGCAGAATGTAAAGAGAAAGTGGTAGATCAGAAATGGGGAATTCATTGGGTTTCAGGAGATATTGAGATCTTCGAATCAAAACATTTTTATCCCTTCCTCAACCAATGCGTTCATTGAATTTTGCTTGGCAATCTTATATGATTGGATCCCAATCCCTTGGCTCACCAATTCTCTCTAAAATCAAACAAATTCCCAATCCCTTGGTTTAAATGTTCATAAGAAGAGATGACGCTCGATCACTGATTATACCACACAGTTTCATGAACCACAATTTGGTAGGATTACATGTCACAATATCCATCCAAACCCCAATCCAATTCACTGTGAGAAAGCTTCTCTAGCATGAATCTTCCATTCCTTTCCCAAGGTTCCGAAGGATTCCAATTATGGATAGTTTCTTTCCCAAGACAACTAACCAATGGAATTAGATCGAGAAGCTTTCTAACAAAAATTCAAGAGAAAAGATTGAAGAAGAAGATAAAAACTATTATTGATTCATTGAATTACAATAGAGCTCCCTAACCCAATGAAAGGGGGTTTAGTGAGTCATAGCTCTGAATTCAATTACAAAAAGTATGAAAACTAGAAAAATGATCCAAAAGTCTTTCAACTAACTTAAATTCTATCCTATTTATACACTTTCTAAATTGAGCTTCTGTTGTGTTTCTTGGGCTTTGAGGCCTTTCCCTGATTTCCTTTTGCTTTGGGTTTATGATCCATAATCCTGATGAGGCTGCTGATCCAATTCTGTAACATTCATTGAGCCAACTTAGTGATAATCAAGTAATGACACATGACTCAACAAATTGAAATTCCAGACTCATCAATTCTTCAGGCCCAATCCCATAAACCATGATATTCAATTGGGTTTCATACCAGAGTACGTTTAAGTTAATGTTTGTGCTCAAATGCTAACTTAAAACTGCAATATCTTTGGCCCAGAAACCTTTTCAAATAGTGGTGTTTAAGTTGCAGTTTAAGCTTGGTGCACGAAATTGTGATCACTACAACTTCGCACAACTAACCAGCAAGTGCACTGGGTCGTCCAAGTAATACCTTACGCGAGTAAGGGTCGATCCCACGGAGATTGGTGGTATGAAGCAAGCTATGGTCATCTTGTAAATCTCAGTCAGGCAGACTCAAATGTCTAATGGTGATGAACGAAAATAACATAAAGATAAAGATAGAGATACTTATGTAATTCATTGGTAGGAACTTCAGATAAGCGCATGAAGATGCCTTCCCTTTCGTCTCTCTGCTTTCCTACTGTCTTCATCCAATCCTTCTTACTCCTTTCCATGGCAAGCTCGTGTAGGGTTTCACTGTTGTCAGCAGCTACCTCCCATCCGCGCAGTGAAAGCTAATGCTCTTACACTCTGTCACAGTGCGGCCAATCACCGGTTTGGTTCCCTCCCCTACCGGAATAGAATAACTCTTTTGCGTCTGTCACTAACGCCCAGTAGGTTACAGGTTTGAAGCACGTCACAGTCATTCAATCATTGAATCCTACTCAGAATACCACAGACAAGGTTTAGACCTTCCGGATTCTCTTGAATGCCGCCATCAGGTCCTGCCTATACCACGAAGATTCCGATTAAAGAATCCAAGAGATATTCACTAAGCCTCAGATGCTTGTAGAACAAGAATGGTTGTCAGTCACCTTGTTCATGAGTGAGAATGATGATGAGTGTCACGGATCATCACATTCATCAAGTTGAAGAACAAGTGATATCTTAGAACAAGAACAAGCGGAATTGAATGGAGGAACAATAGTAATTGCATTAATACTCGAGGTACAGCAGAGCTCCACACCTTAATCTATGGTGTGTAGAAACTCCACCGTTGAAAATACATAAGCATAAGGTCTAGGCATGGCCGAATGGCCAGCCTCTCAATGATCTAAGATAGCATAAAACTCAAAGATAGCTACCCAGATGTCAAATACAATAGTACAAGGTCCTACTTATAGAAAACTAGTAGCCTAAGGTGTACAGAAATGAGTAAATGACATAAAAATCCACTTCCGGGCCCACTTGGTGTGTGCTTGGGCTGAGCAATGAAGGAATTTCGTGTAGAGACTTTTTCTGGAGTTAAACGCCAGCTTTTATGCCAGTTTGGGCGTTTAACTCCAAGTTTTATGCCAGTTCCGGCGTTTAACGCTGGAATTTCTGTAGGTGACTTTGAACGCCGGTTTGGGCCTTCAAATCTTGGGCAAAGTATGGACTATTATATATTGCTGGAAAGCCCAGGATGTCTACTTTCCAACGCCGTTGAGAGCGCGCCAATTGGGCTTCTGTAGCTCCAGAAAATCCACTTCGAGTGCAGGGAGGTCAGAATCCAACAGCATCTGCAGTCCTTTTCAGTCTCTGAATCAGATTTTTGCTCAGGTCCCTCAATTTCAGCCAGAAAATACCTGAAATCACAGAAAAACACACAAACTCATAGTAAAGTCCAGAAAAGTGAATTTTAACTAAAAACTAATAAAAATATAATAAAAACTAAACTAAAACTACCAAAAACATACTAAAAATAATGCCAAAAAGCGTACAAATTTTCCGCTCATCACAACACCAAACTTAAATTGTTGCTTGTCCCCAAGCAACTGAAAATCAAATAAGATAAAAAGAAGAGAATATACTATAGACTCCAAATTATCAATGAAACATAGCTCCAAATTAGATGAGCGGGACTAGTAGCTTTTTGCCTCCAAACAGTTTTGGCATCTCACTTTATCCTCTGAGGTTCAGAATGATTGGCTTCTTTAGGAACTCAGAATCCAGATAGTGTTATTGATTCTCTTAGTTAAGTATGATGATTCTTGAACACAGCTACTTTATGAGTCTTGGCCGTGGCCCAAAGCACTCTGTCTTCCAGTATTACCACCGGATACATACATGCCACAGACACATAATTGGGTGAACCTTTTCAGATTGTGACTTAGCTTTGCTAAAGTCCCCAATTAGAGGTGTCCAGGGTTCTTAAGCACACTCTTATTGCCTTGGATCACAACTTTATTTCTTCTTTTTCTTTCTCTCTCCCCTTTTTTCGTTTTTTTCCTTTTTTTTTTTGTATTCACTGCTTTTTCTTGCTTCAAGAATCATTTTTATGATTTTTCAGATCCTCAGTAACATGTCTCCTTTTTCATCATTCTTTCAAGAGCCAACAATTTTAACATTCATGAACCACAAATTCAAAAGACATATGCACTGTTCAAGCATACATTCAGAAAACAAAAAGTATTGTCACCACATCAAACTAATTAAGCTAGTTTTAAAGATGAATTTGAAATCCTGTACTTCTTGTTCTTTTGTGATAAAAACAGTTTTCATTTAAGAAAGGTGATGGATTCATATTCATAGCTTTAAGGCATAGACACTAAGACACTAATGATCATAAGACACAAACATGGATAAACATAAGCATAAAAATTCGAAAAACAAGAAAATAAAGAACAAGGAGATTAAAGAACGGGTCCACCTTAGTGATGGCGGCTTGTTCTTCCTCTTGAAGGTCTTATGGAGTGCTTGAGCTCCTCAATGTCTCTTCCTTGTCTTTGTTGCTCCTCTCTCATGATTCTTTGATCTTCTCTAATTTCATGGAGGAGGATGGCATGTGCTTCACCCTTAGTTGTCCCATGTTGGAACTTAATTCTCCTAGGGAGGTGTTCAGTTGCTCCCAATAGTCTTGTGGAGGAAAGTGCATCCCTTGAGGTATCTCAGGGATCTCATGATGAGAGGGGTCTCTTGTTTACTCCATCTTCTTCTTAGTGATGGGCTTGAGGTCATGCCTTCTCAGTTGAACCGGCTTTGGATGCCATAAATGGTTATGGAAAAGCAAAAAGCAATGCTTTTACCACACCAAACTTAAAAGGTTTTCTCGTCCTCGAGCAAAAGAAGAAAGAAGAGAGTGGAAGAAGAAGAAATGGAGGGGAGGGAGATGGCCTTGTGGTGCGGCCAACAGGGGAAGAAGTAGTGGTTTGAATTTGGATGGTGAGGTAAGTGGGGTTTTATGGAGGTGAGTGGTGAAGAGAAAGATGGGATTTGATAGGTGAGGGGTTTGTGGGGATCCTGTGGGGTCCACAGATCCTTAGGTGTCAAGGAAAAGTCATCCCTGCACCAATTGGCATCAAAATCCACGTTTTGAGCCATTTCTGGCGTTAAACGCCGGGCTGGTGCCCATTCCTGGCGTTTAACGCCAGGTTCTTGCCCTTTTCTGGCGTTTAACGCCAGTCTGGTGCCCCTTTCTGGCATTAAACGCCCAGAATGGTGCCAGACTGGGCGTTAAACGCCCAAATGCTAGGCTTACTGGCGTTTGAACGCCAGCAGCATCTTCCTCCAGGGTGTGCTGTTTTTCTTCCTGTTTTTCATTCTGTTTTTGCTTTTTCAATGGATTTTGTTACTTCTTATGATCATCAACCTACAAAAAAGATAAAATAACAAAAGAAAATAGTTAACTATAAAACATTGGGTTGCCTCCCAACAAGCGCTTCTTTAATGTCATTAGCTTGACAGAGGACTCTCATGGAGCCTCAGAAATTCTCAGAACCGTGTTGGAACCTCCCAACACCAAACTTAGAGTTTGAATGTGGGGGTTCAACACCAAACTTAGAGTTTGGTTGTGGCCTCCCAACACCAAACTTAGAGTTTGACTGTGGGGGCTCTACTTGGCTCTGTTTTGAGAGAAGCTCTTCATGCTTCCTCTCCATGATGATAGAGGGATGTCCTTGGGCCTTAAACACCAAGGATTCTTCATTCACTTGAATGATCAACTCTCCTCTATCAACATCAATCACAGCCCTTGCTGTGGCTAGGAAGGGTCTGCCAAGGATGATGGATTCATCCATGCACTTCCCAGTCTCTAGGACTATGAAATCAGTAGGGATGTAATGGTCTTCAATCTTAACCAAAACATTCTCTACAAGTCCATAAGCTTGTTTTCTTGAGTTATCTGCCATCTCTAGTGAGATTTTTGCAGCTTGTACCTCAAAGATCCTTAGCTTCTCCATTACTGAGAGAGGCATGAGGTTTACACTTGACCCTAAGTCACACAGAGCCTTCTTGAAGGTCATGGTGCCTATGGTACAAGGTATGGAAAACTTCCCAGGGTCTTGTCTCTTTTGAGGTAATTTCTGCCTAGACAAGTCATCCAGCTCTTTGGTGAGCAAGGGAGGTTCATCCTCCCAAGTCTCATTTCCAAATAACTTGTCATTTAGCTTCATGATTGCCCCAAGGTATTTAGCAACTTGCTCTTCAGTGACATACTCATCCTCTTCAGAGGAAGAATACTCATCAAAGCTCATGAAAGGCAGAAGTAAGTCCAATGGAATCTCTATGGTCTCATTTTGAGGCTCAGATTCCCATGGTTCCTCATTGGGGAACTCATTGGAGGTTGATGCACGTCCATTGAGGTCTTCCTCAGTGGCGTCCTCCTCCTCTCTTTCCTCTCCATATTCGGCCATGCTTATGGCTTTGCACTCTCCTTTTGGATTTTCTTCTGTATTACTTGGGAGAGTACTAGGAGGGAGTTCAGTAACTTTCTTACTCAGCTGACCCACTTGTCCTTCCAAATTCCTAATGGAGGACCTTGTTTCAGTCATGAAACTTTGAGTGATCTTTATTAGATCAGAGACCATTGTTGCTAAGTCAGAAGTATTCTGCTTAGAACTCTCTGTCTGTTGCTGAGAAGATGATGGAAAAGGCTTGCCATTGCTAAACCTGTTTCTTCCACCATTATTGTTATTGAAACCTTGTTGAGGTCTCTCTTGATTCTTCCATGAGAAATTTGGGTGATTTCTCCATGAAGAATTGTAGGTGTTTCCATAGGGTTCTCCTAGGTAATTCACCTCTTCCATTGAAGGATTCTCAGGATCATAAGCTTCTTCCTCAGATGAAGCCTCCTTAGTACTGCTTGGTGCATTTTGCATTCCAGACAGACTCTGAGAAATCAAATTGACTTGTTGAGTCAATATCTTGTTCTGAGCCAATATGGTATTCAGAGTGTCAATCTCAAGAACTCCTTTCTTCTGACTAGTCCCATTGTTCACAGGATTTCTTTCAGAAGTGTACATGAATTGGTTATTTGCAACCATTTCAATTAATTCTTGAGCTTCTGCAGGCGTCTTCTTCAGATGAAGAGATCCTCCAGCAGAGCTATCCAAGGACATCTTAGATAGTTCAGAGAGACCATCATAGAAAATACCTATGATGCTCCATTCAGAAAGCATGTCTGAAGGACATCTTCTGATTAATTGTTTGTATCTTTCCCAAGCTTCATAGAGGGATTCTCCATCCTTCTGTCTGAAGGTTTGGACTTCCACTCTAAGCTTACTCCATCTTTGTGGTGGAAAGAACTTTGCCAAGAAGGCATTGACTAGCTTTTCCCAAGAGTCCAGGCTTTCTGTAGGTTGAGAATCCAACCATATTCTAGCTCTGTCTCTTACAGCAAAAGGGAATAGCATCAGCCTGTAGACCTCAGGGTTAACCCCATTAGTCTTGACTGTGTCACAGATTTGCAAGAATTCAGCTAAAAACTGATGAGGATCTTCCATTGGAAGTCCATGGAACTTGCAATTCTGTTGCATTAGAGAAACTAATTGAGGCTTAAGCTCAAAGTTGTTTGTTCCAATGGCAGGGATAGAGATGCTTCTCCCATAGAAGTCGGGAGTAGGTGCAGTAAAGTCACCTAGCACCTTCCTTGCATTGTTTGCATTGTTGTTGTTTTCGGCTGCCATGTGTTCTTCTTCTTTGAAGAATTCGGTCAGCTTCAAGAATGCCTTTGTCTTTGTTCCTGCTCATATGAAAGAGAAGAAAACAAGAAAATATGGAATCCTCTATGTTACAGTATAGAGATTCCTTGAGGTGTCAGAGGAAAAGAAAAGTAGAAGACATAAGTAGAAAATTCGAACTTATCAAAGAAGATGGAGTTCGAATTTTGCATTAAGGGATAGTGTTAGTCCAAAAGTAGAAGGATGTGAGAAGAAGGGAAGTAATTTTCGAAAATTAAGTAAAAGATTTTGAAAACAGTTTGAAAAATACTTAATTGATTTTCGAAAAACAAAAGTGGGAAAGAAGTAAAGTGATTTTTGAAAAAGATTTTGAAATTAGAAATTAAAAAGATTTGATTGAAAACTATTTAAAAAAAGATGTGATTAAAAAGATTTGATTGAAAAGTTATGGTTTTAAAAAGATGTGATTGAGAAGATATGATTTGAAAACAATTTTAAAAGATATGATTTGAAAACAATTTGAAAAGATGTGATTTTGAAAATTAATGACTTGCCTAACAAGAAAAGATATGATTCAAACATAAAACCTTCCTTATCAGAAAAGGCAAAAAATGTTCAATCAAATCATTAATTGTTAGTAAGTATCTTTGAAAAAGGAAAGAAATTGATTTTGAAAACATTTGATTGAAAAGATATGATTTGAAAAAGATTTGATTTTGAAAAACTTTGAAAACTTAAAAAAAATTGATTTTGAAAACAAAATCTTCCCCCTAGCACCATCCTGGCGTTAAACGCCCAGAATGGTATCCATTCTGGCGTTTAACGCCCAAAATGCTACCTCTTTGGGCGTTAAACGCCCAACCAGGTACCCTGGCTGGCGTTTAAACGCCAGTCTGCCTTCTTCACTGGGCATTTTTGAATGCTCAGCTTTTTCTGTGTAATTCCTCTGCAGTATGTTCTGAATCTTCAATTCTTTGTATCATTGACTTGAAAAGACACAAATTAAAAATATTTTTGGATTTTTAATAATCAAAATGCAACAGGAATCAATTAACAATGCATGCAAGACACCAAACTTAGTAGTTTGTATACTACTGACACTATATGAGACACATGAACACTCAAGTCAATAGAATTTAAAGATCAAAACAAGAAAATCATCAAGAACAACTTGAAGATTAATTAAGACACATGCATAAATTCGAAAAATGCAAGAAGAACAGAAACATGCAATTGACACCAAACTTAACATGAGACTCTAGACTCAAACAAGAAACATAAAATATTTTTGGTTTTTTATGATTTTGTAATTTTTTTGTGCTTTTTCGAAAATTTAAGTAAAAAGGAAAATAAAAGTATCAAAGTTCTTAATGAGAATTCCAGGAATCCTGCAATGTTAGTCTAAAGCTTTAGTCTAAAGGAATTAGACATGGCCGGCTAAGCTTCAGCAGGACATTGCATTAAAGAGCTAAATTGATGAGAATCAATCAGCCTTGGTGATGATAAGAACATCACCTTGAAACACTAGAATTCATTCTTAAGAACTCTGAAGAAAAATGCCTAATCTAAGCAACAAGATGAACCGTCAGTTGTCCATACACAAGAACAATCCCCGGCAACGGCGCCAAAAACTTGGTGCACGAAATTGTGATCACTACAACTTCGCACAACTAACCAGCAAGTGCACTGGGTCGTCCAAGTAATACCTTACGCGAGTAAGGGTCGATCCCACGGAGATTGGTGGTATGAAGCAAGCTATGGTCATCTTGTAAATCTCAGTCAGGCAGACTCAAATGTCTAATGGTGATGAACGAAAATAACATAAAGATAAAGATAGAGATACTTATGTAATTCATTGGTAGGAACTTCAGATAAGCGCATGAAGATGCCTTCCCTTCCGTCTCTCTACTTTCCTACTGTCTTCATCCAATCCTTCTTACTCCTTTCCATGGCAAGCTCGTGTAGGGTTTCACTGTTGTCAGCAGCTACCTCCCATCCGCGCAGTGAAAGCTAATGCTCTTACACTCTGTCACAGTGCGGCCAATCACCGGTTTGGTTCCCTCCCCTACCGGAATAGAATAACTCTTTTGCGTCTGTCACTAACGCCCAGTAGGTTACAGGTTTGAAGCACGTCACAGTCATTCAATCATTGAATCCTACTCAGAATACCACAGACAAGGTTTAGACCTTCCGGATTCTCTTGAATGCCGCCATCAGGTCCTGCCTATACCACGAAGATTCCGATTAAAGAATCCAAGAGATATTCACTAAGCCTCAGATGCTTGTAAAACAAGAATGGTTGTCAGTCACCTTGTTCATGAGTGAGAATGATGATGAGTGTCACGGATCATCACATTCATCAAGTTGAAGAACAAGTGATATCTTAGAACAAGAACAAGCGGAATTGAATGGAGGAACAATAGTAATTGCATTAATACTCGAGGTACAGCAGAGCTCCACACCTTAATCTATGGTGTGTAGAAACTCCACCGTTGAAAATACATAAGCATAAGGTCTAGGCATGGCCGAATGGCCAGCCTCCCAATGATCTAAGATAGCATAAAACTCAAAGATAGCTACCCAGATGTCAAATACAATAGTACAAGGTCCTACTTATAGAAAACTAGTAGCCTAAGGTGTACAGAAATGAGTAAATGACATAAAAATCCACTTCCGGGCCCACTTGGTGTGTGCTTGGGCTGAGCAATGAAGGAATTTCGTGTAGAGACTTTTTCTGGAGTTAAACGCCAGCTTTTATGCCAGTTTGGGCGTTTAACTCCAAGTTTTATGCCAGTTCCGGCGTTTAACGCTGGAATTTCTGTAGGTGACTTTGAACGCCGGTTTGGGCCTTCAAATCTTGGGCAAAGTATGGACTATTATATATTGCTGGAAAGCCCAGGATGTCTACTTTCCAACGCCGTTGAGAGCGCGCCAATTGGGCTTCTGTAGCTCCAGAAAATCCACTTCGAGTGCAGGGAGGTCAGAATCCAACAGCATCTGCAGTCCTTTTCAGTCTCTGAATCAGATTTTTGCTCAGGTCCCTCAATTTCAGCCAGAAAATACCTGAAATCACAGAAAAACACACAAACTCATAGTAAAGTCCAGAAAAGTGAATTTTAACTAAAAACTAATAAAAATATAATAAAAACTAAACTAAAACTACCAAAAACATACTAAAAACAATGCCAAAAAGCGTACAAATTTTCCGCTCATCAAAGCTTAAACTGCAACTTAAACGCCAGACACTTCCAGTGATGCCTTTTGTGGAAGCACGTTTAAGTTCCAGTTTAAGCTTAAACTGGAACTTAAACGTTGGACACTCCTGGAGGTGGTATAACTCAAGCATGTTTAAGCTTCAGTTTAAGGTTAAACTGAAGCTTAAACGTGGAAATGGAAGAAAGCAACCCTGGAGGCTAAAGTAGTCGAACACGTTTAAGCTTCAGTTTAAGGTTAAACTGAAGCTTAAATGTGGAAATGGAAGAAAGCAACCCTGGAGTGTGGAATGTTCGAACACGTTTAAGCTCCAGTTTAAGCTTAAACTGGAGCTTAAATGTGGAAATGAAGAAAGCAACCCTGGAGGAGAATTTTGGTCGAACACGTTTAAGCTCCAGTTTAAGGTTAAACTGGAGCTTAAACGTGGAAATGGCTCCCTGGTGCATTTCTCATTTCTGGCGTTTAACTTCCAGTTTAAGGTTAAACAGGAGGTTAAACGCCACTTTCAGCTTTTCCTCAGCTTTCATGATTTTGGCGTTTAAGCTCCAGTTTAAGCTTAAACTGGAGCTTAAACGCCACTGATAGTTCCCAGCATTATATGGCTTGGCAGTTTAAGTTCCAGTTTAAGCTTAAACTGGAACTTAAACTCCACATGTGATATTCAAGCTTCCTTTATTGATTTTGTTGCTTCCTTGCCTAACCTCTTCTTCCCTAAAATCATCCAAACAACTGCATCAAAGTCTTGCAAAATTTCATGAGAAATCTTCCATTCATAGCATTCAAGTAATATAACTAAAAACTCATGGAATTTGCATCAAAATCATACTATTTGGATGGTTCATTGCTTTGTTATTCATTTAACCATTCTTGGTTACTTTAAGCTCAAGAAAATGCATAAAACAACTAAAACTAACAGAAAAATGCTAGTGAAACTAGCCTAAGATGCCTTGGCATCAACATGCATATGCAATAATGAACAAACAAAGAAAATAAAACAATGGTGTTGAGATAAGAGAGTACTAACCCATGGAGATCAGTATTGACCTCCCCACACTTAAAGATTGCACCGTCCTCGGTGCATGCTAAGATGTGCAAGTGGATGGGGGTTGTGGGTTCCTCAGCTGGGGCTCTTGTTGTTCCTCTCCTTGCCTGTGGTTTGGGAGTAGCTTTCTCCTTTCCTTTCTTGGTGTCCATCTTGAAAAAGGGAAGAGAAAGTAAATTAAATTCAAATAGATAACTATAGCAAGGAAGAGGATGGGAAAAGTGGTGATGGATGCACATTAGGATGTAATTGACATTAACACATGCTCTCGAGTACATGTGAAAAGCCATCGATGGAAAATAGCTAGTGCATATAAGGACAAGTGAATGCAAGGTGTTTATTGGCATGCCGGCAAAGGGCATGAGTAGCATAGACCAAGCATTACTGGTAATAAATCACCATGTTTGTATTGATAATTATGGTCAATTAATAAAATAGTAAAGGGAGTTTATGAAAAGCAAGCAATGAATAGTATAAAGTAAAATAGAGAAGTGCATAATGCTATATGGGCTTTTTCACAAACACATAGCACGCATGGTGAATACGATATAGAAAGTATTCAAGTGAACATGCAAGCAACCCTTTAAAAATATAATTGCCAAACAATTTTGCAACAATCCATAATGACCCAAATAAAATTCCAACACCAATGAAAATAATGCAATGAATGAAAGTATGCAAACAAATTAAAATAAAATAAAAAGAAAAATAAGAAGAATGAGAAGGGAAAGAAGGGAAGAGGAAGTAAATAAGAAAGGTAAAGAAAAATTAAGATTTGGAGGAGAGAAAGATAAGATATGTGGCAATTTTAGGGTGAGCTGTGCGGCGCATGCAACGCGGCCGCGTAGGGCACGCGTTCGCGTGGATGCGCCTTAAGTATGGGCACGCGATCGCGTGACCCATGTTATGCTTCTGGCGCGAGTGCAGCCTCGCGCCAGCACAACTCTCTGTTCAAATTAATTTATTTGCCAAAATTGGGGTGACGCGATCGCGTGAGTGTGCTTCAGAAGATGGATGACGCGGCCGCGTGGGGCACGCGGTCGCGTGATAAGGATTGTGCTTCCAGCACCACTCTCGCACAATATTTCATTGTGCACCCTTTTACGTCGAAAACCCAGGGCACGCGGTCGCGTGGGAGGCCATACTTCCCATTCGACGCGGACGCGTCAGTGACGCGGTCGCGTGGGTCGATATGTGCCATTAGCACGCCTCCAGCCACGCTCCAGCGTGACTCTCTGTTCACTTTTAATTTTCCTTTCTCTCCAAGCGACGCGGACGCGTCGCTGATGCGATCGTGTCGCGTAGCGAAATTTTTTTTTAAATGCATGAACAATGCAGAATGCAGTGATTAATATGAGTGCTATGTATGGTTCCAGGTTTACTAAAGTAAAATGAAAAGGAAATAAAAATAAAAACGAAAAATGATGAAATAAACTAAAAAAAAAAGAAACGACCATACCATGGTGGGTTGTCTCCCACCTAGCACTTTTAGTTAGAATCCTTAAGTTGGACATTGGAGGAGCTTCCGGTTAGGGTGGCTTATGTTTAAATTTGTCCAAAAATCTCCACCAGTGCTTGGAATGCCAATAGCCTCCGGGGTCCCAAACTAGGCATGCAAAGCTTCTGAACAGCTTTAAACATATTTTTAGGTTCCCGGGGTGATAAATGTCAGAATAAACTCCAGGATTCCAAGCCTTGCTTTTAAATCCGCCTCCGTCTTGAGCTACATGTTTCCCTTCGGACGGTTTAAAAAGTAGAGTCTCACCATGGTGACCAAACGTTCTCCGTGATCCATGCAATTGAGCATGATACCAATCCGTGTACTTCGAAGTGAAGCGTGGAACCTTGTTGAACATTGTGCACCAGCTCTGAGTACGAGCCATTTCCCTCTGACTCTTAAAGCTGCAGAGAGCTCTGAGTTGGCCATCTGTTTCAAGTAAACCATATTCAAGTGAATAAGTAAAGTTATAAGTTAAGGATTGTACCCACTTGAAGCTTGTATTAGGTGGTAGTGGCCTTGGGATAGGTGACGTTAGGATTTTTGCCAGTAAAGAATGTCATAAAAACAGTCGCGTTGTAGATATAGTCTCTAAATCGATAGAAATCCCTTCGTACAAACGTTTTGGTTGTCACAAGTAACAAACCCCTTTTTAAAATTGATAACCGAGTATTTAACCTCGGGTCGTTTTCTCAAGGAATTGTAGGGAGGTATGTTCTTATTATTGGTTATGAGTTTGTAAATTTGGGGGTTTGAGAAAGTAGTGGTAGGGTTTTCAGAAATTAAGGGAGCAGTATGTTGAATGGCAAGTAACATAAAATAATAATAATAAAATCTCTTGGCAAGGTATAAGAACTGGAGGTCCTATCCTTGTCAACAGTGATGAAATTTGGATTTTAATCTCACTTTGTTAACCTCTAACTATGAAGGTAGATCAAGTGGATTAATTAGCTTAATCCTCAGGTCCTAGTCAATTCCGATGGAAAGACTAGAGTTATTGGAGCAACTCCCAATTTCAATTACTGCTTTATTGACAGCTCAAGCGTTACCAATTACTTAACCAAAGCCAAAAGGAAGAAAATAGTAAATTTACTGAATAAAAAATGTCTTCAGATGGAGAGCAGTAATCATGTAAATAAAAGAAAGCAATCATGAATTGGAATACCTCAAATAACATTAATTAAGAAATAAATTCTAACATGGAGTTCGTAAACCAACATTAACAAACTAAAATAAAATAATAAAATAAAGAACCTGGGATTGAGAGTTACTCCTAAAACTAAGAGAAGTCCTAATCTTAAGAGAGAGAGGAGAGAACCCCTCTCAAAACTAATCTAAATCATGAGAAGTGAATTATGAATGCATGATCATGAATGGATGCATTCCCCCACTTTATAGCCTCTGGTCTATGCCTTCTGGACTTGGATTTGGGCCAAAAAGGTTCTCAGAACTCGTTATGAGTGTTTTCTGCAATTTCTGGTGCTTGGCCTCTGTCACGCGTCCGCGTGGGTCACGCGGTCGCGTCATTCGGAGCTTTTCCTTGCCACGCGGTCGCATCAGTTATGCGACCGCGTCATGTGCGTTCTGCTTAAGGCACGCGGTCGCGTCAGTCATGCGGCCGCGTCGCTGCTGATTCGTGCTTGGCACGCGATCGCGTCGTCCATGCGATCGCGTGGATACCACTTTCCTTAAGGCTCCGTTTTGCTTTCTCCTTTCCTTTTAGTATGTCTCCTTTTTCATCCTTTAAGTCATTCTGCCTTAGAAAATCTGAAACTACTCAACACACTAATCACAGCATCGAATGGAAATAAAGGTAATTAAAATAATTAATTTTCAAAGCTTAGGAAACATGTTTTTCACAATATGACATAATAAGGAAGGGAAAGTAAAACCATGCAATTAATGTGAATAAGTAGGTGAAGGATTATATAAATCACTCAAATTAAGCACAAAAGAACTCATGAAATATGGGTTTATCAACCTCCCCACACTTAAACACTAGCATGTCCTCATGCTAAGCTCAAGAGAAACTATAAAGATAAAGGGGAATGATAGAATGTATGAGATGCAACCTATGAATGCAACTAAATGAAAAATGTTTCTACCTACTTAGTTAAAAGTAAATAAATCTCCAAGAATAAATATGAACTGGATTTCACTAATCCAAATCATAAAAAAAATGAAGTACAAATAGACTTGTAGAAGAAAATAGCTTATGAAAGCAGGGAACAAGGAATTGAGCATCGAACCCTTACTGGTAGTGTATACACTCTAATCACTCAGGTGTTTAAGGTTCGATCTCTCAATTCTCTACTAACCTTGCTTTCTAAGGCTTGCTCTTCATCTAACAATCAACATAAATTTAATGCACAGATACACATATCAAGAGGTCTTTTAAGGGTTGTAATGGGGTTAGGGTCAAGGTAGGATTGTATTTGGTCAAGTGGATTAAAATCTGAATCCTTAATTAACTGAAACTTTCCCACGTAAACAATCCATGTAATCATAATACAACATCTAACCATCCATTAACCATGTTTTCCACATATTCATGCATTCTAATTTCAAAAACAACTCATATGCATTGCTTTCACCACTTACTTTGGGGTATTTTGTCCCCTTTCACTTATTTTGCTCTCTTTTTTTTATATATATATATTTTTTCTCAATGCATATGATTAATTTATTGAATGCATGAACATGTCCTAAACATTTCTTTCACATTTTCAAAAAATTCTAACATACTCAATTCTCAAACCAGATGTTTCCAAACCCACTCTTCCCCACACTTAATTCATAAGCATTCTTACTAGTCTAAGCTAACTAGGGATTCAAATTAAGGACATTATTATTTTTCGCTTAGAGTTAATGATGTGCTAAAATAAAGAACAAAAGGGGTAAAATAGGCTCAAAATTGGTTTGCAATAGATAATGAAAAGGTTAAGGCCATATGGGTATGTAAGCTCAGTGAAACAAGGCCTCAATCATATAAGTGTATGTATACATTAAATAGTGGAAATATAGAATTAAGCAAGACAAAGATCACAATTTTAGAGAGAGAAACACACACCAAAAATAAAATATTGGTTGATAAAATGCAACCAATCAAATCGGCTCAAAAATCTCACAGGTTTTGTGTGTTCGAGTTCTAAACTATGTTCCAAAATAATATTTCTTCAAACAAGTTTTTCAAAAAGTTTTATTCAAATTAGTGAAATACTACAAAAATTTCTTGAAAAAAGAAGAATATTACTTTAACCAAGTAGTAAAATATGCACAAAAACAATTAAACATGCAAATGCAACAACTAATCTACAAAGAAAATTTAAACATTGGTGTTGAGACAAGAAAGTACTAACCCATAGAGATCGGTATTGACCTCCCCACACTTAAAGATTGCACCGTCCTCAGTGCATGCTGAGATGTGCAGGTGGACGGGGGT
The DNA here is from genome assembly GCF_014773155.1 of Arachis stenosperma. Taxonomy (NCBI): domain Eukaryota; kingdom Viridiplantae; phylum Streptophyta; class Magnoliopsida; order Fabales; family Fabaceae; genus Arachis; species Arachis stenosperma. The sequence continues at coordinate 49,985,045 of NC_080377.1, read as the reverse complement.
TGTGGTTCCTCAGCTGGTGCTCGTTGTAGAAGATTTCTCCTTACCCGTTCTGGTGGCCAGCCTGAAAAAGGGAGAAGAGAAAGGGATATGAAGTCAAAGGTGTAGAGCAAAGAGGAGGGCGGTACATGTGAATAGCATGCTAAGTAAGGAAAATAGTGAATGGAAGACATGGTCACGATTCCATGTGATCAGTTCATCAATGGAAATATAGCAAGGCATGGGGGTATTGGATGCAAGATGTTTATTAGCATGCCGGCAAGGGCATGAGTAGCATAGATCAAGCATCAAAAGCTTTAATGTATTGTTAGTCGTAAGAAACTAACAATAACGTTTGTAATGACAATTATATTTAATTAATAAAATAGTAAAGGGAATTTGTGAAAAGCGGGCATTTATAGTAGTAGATTAAAAGAAATCTTAAAAATAGTGCACAATGCCATACGGGCGTTTTCACAAACACTTAGCATGCATGGTAAATAATCTATTTGAAAGTATTAAATTGAACATGCAAGCAACCCTTTAAAAATTAATATAATTGTCAAACAATTCCCTTAATAATCCACAAACAAAATATGGTAAATAATTATCCAAATAAATTTCTAACACCAATGAAAATAATGCAATGAATGAAAGTATGCAAATGGATTAAAATAAAATAAAAAGAAAAATAAGAAGAATTAGAAGGGAAAGAAGGGAAGAATAAGTAAGGAAGAAAGGAGGGAAGGAAAAATTAGGATTGGGAAAGAAGAGATAAGATATTCGGCAAATTGGGATATGTTGTGCGGCGCAGGCGACGCGGACGCGTGGGGCACGCGTTCGCTTGATTGCGCTTTAAGTAAGGGGATGCGGTCGCGTCGGTCACGCGGTCGCGTGACCCATGTGATGCTTCTGGCGCGAGTGCAGCCTCGCGCCTGCACAACTCTCTGTTCAAATTAATTTATTTGCCAAAATTGGGGTGACGCGATCGCGTGGATGACCATTTTTGGAAAACGACGCGGCCGCGTGGGGCTCGCGGTCGCGTGGGAGGGCTTGGGCTTCTAGCACGAGTTCAGCCCAATTCTAGCACAACTTTCGGCCATGCACCTTTTTGACGTCGAAAATCAGGGCACGCGGCCGCTTGGGTCACGCGGTCGCGTGGGAGGCCATTATGCCCATGTGACGCGGACGCGTTAGCGACGCGATCGCGTGGGTCGATTTGTGCCACTGGCACGCCTCCAGCCACGCTCCAGCGTGACTTTCTGTTCGTTTTTATTTTTCTCTTCTCCCCTTGCGACGCGGACGCGTCGTTGATGCGGTCGCGTCGCGTAGCGAAAATATTTTTTTTTTAATAACTGAAAAATGCAGAATGCAGAATGCAATGCTTAATGTGAATGAGATGCAAAATTCCAGGTTCAATATAACAAAATAAAATAAAACTCAAAAGCAAATAAAACTAAATAAAAATGAAAAATGAACGATCATACCATGGTGGGTTGTCTCCCACCTAGCACTTTTAGTTAAAGTCCTTAAGTTGGACATTTGATGAGCTTCCTGTCATGGTGGCTTATGCTTGTACTGATCCAGGAATCCCCACCAATGTTTGTATCTCCAGTAACCTCTGAGGTCCCAGATTAAGCACGTAAAGCCCTTACGAAGCTTCAAATAGATTCTTAGGCTCCCGGGGTGACAAATGTCAGAACAGATTCCAGGATCCCAAACTTTACCTTTACACCCGTTTTTGTCTTGATCTGCATTTTTCCAGCCGGGTGAAAGGTGATCTGAATTCTCATTGCAGCGACCAAACAGCTTCCTAGACCCATTCAGTTGAGCTCTATACCAACCTTTGCGTTTAAACTTAAAGCTTCCAACCATGATGAACCTTGCAGGACAATTCTTATCACTGACCATCTTCCTTTTACTCTTAATGCCACAAAGAGCTCTAAGTTGACCATCCGTCTCCAGTAGCCCATATTCAAGTGGGATTAGAAAGCTATGGGATATGAATTTTACCCACTTGAATGTTGTGAAGGATGATGGCGACTTAGGGGGAGGTATCTTTAATGAAATTGCAAGCTCCACTCCCTTGTGCTCTTCTCTGATAATTACCACCTCTTTGCAAGCTTCTTTAATTTTAACCTCTTCCTCTTGGTAGCTTTCTTCCAATTCAATCTCCTATTCACTGCTTTCCAAGGGTATGGGAGGTTGTGCTTCTTCTTCTTGAATCTCCATCACTTGATCAACCTCTTCCAAGTCTTCAACTGTGATATGCATTGGAGGTTGCACACCTTCCTCAGCATCAATTTCAACCGTCTTGGAAGGAGGCTCGATGTCTTGACTTTCCAATGGAGGTACAGCATCTCCTAAGTCTTCAACCACTTCTTCTTCTTCAATAATTCCAGCTTCCTCTACTTGTTCCAGTACAAAGTCATGCTCCGTATTGTTCACTGGAGTTGCTAGTATCTCCTTCATACTACGTTCTTCATTAGATTGTCCACATGAAGCCATAGGGGTTCCTTGAGTGTCCGAACGTCGGGAGGCTAATTGACTCATTAGGAGTTGCCCCAATTGATGAAGGGTTGCCTGACATCGATCCACTGTTTCCTTGAGACGATCCTTTGCCTCTTGATGCACTCGGTTTTCATAAATAGGATCATAATGCTCTTGGATTGATGGATATGGAGGTGGTGAATATTGAAGTGGTGGTTCTTGTGAGTAATTGGGTTGGAATTGGGGTGGTTCTATATATGGTTCATATGGCTCATAAGGTGGTTGGTATGGTGGTTGAGGGTTAGGGTCATATGGAGGTGAATGGCGAAAAGGGGCTTGTGAGTGTGGTGGTCCAAAGTTATGTTGAGGAAAGGGTTCATAGGCATATGGTGGTGGTTGTTGATAGTCCATTGGAGGTGGTTGTTGCCATGAGAGTTGATCAAATCCTTGTGGCTCCTCCCATCTTTGATTGTTCCAACCTTGATGCCTGTTCTCATTATAGTTTCCTCTTCCTGCAACATAATTGTAACCAGACTCATAGCCAAAGGGGTGAGAGTTCATAGTAGTGAGACAAAATAAAAATAAAAATCAACAAAAAGAAAATATTTTGAAAAAGATAAGATTTTAAAAAAAAGATAAATATTTTTTTTTGAAAATTATTTACAATAACCAATAATAAAGCACACGTTTGCAATTCCCCAGCAACAGCACCATTTTGACGTTAGGATTTTTGCCAGTAAAGAATGTCATAAAAACAGTCGCGTTGTAGATATAGTCTCTAAACCAACAGAAATCCCTTTGTACAAACGTTTTGGTTGTCACAAGTAATAAACCCCTTTTTAAAATTGATAACCGAGTATTTAACCTCGGGTCATCTTCTCAAGGAATTGCAGGGAGGTATGTTCTTATTATTGGTTATGAGTTTGTAAATTTGGGGATTTGAGAAAGTAGTGGTAGGGTTTTCAGAAATTAAGGGAGCAGTATGTTGAATGGCAAGTAAAATAAAATAATAATAATAAAATCTCTTGGCAAGGTATAAGAACTGGAGGTCCTATCCTTGTCAACAGTGATGAAATTTGGATTTTAATCTCACTTTGTTAACCTCTAACTATGAAGGTAGATCAAGTGGATTAATTAGCTTAATCTTTAGGTCCTAGTCAATTCCGATGGAAAGACTAGAGTTATTGGAGCAACTCCCAATTTCAATCACTGCTTTATTGACAGCTCAAGCGTTACCAATTACTTAACCAAAGCCAAAAGGAAGAAAATAGTAAATTTACTGAATAAAAACTGTCTTCAGATGGAGAGCAGTAATCATGTAAATAAAAGAAAGCAATCATGAATTGGAATACCTCAAATAACATTAATTAAGAAATAAATTCTAACATGGAGTTCGTAAACCAACATTAACAAACTAAAATAAAATAATAAAATAAAGAACTTGGGATTGAGAGTTACTCCTAAAACTAAGAGAAGTCCTAATCCTAAGAGAGAGAGGAGAGAACCCCTCTCAAAACTAATCTAAATCATGAGAAGTGAATTATGAATGCATGATCTTGAATGGATGCATTCCCCCACTTTATAGCCTTTGGTCTATGCCTTCTGGACTTGGATTTGGGCCAAAAAGGGTCTCAGAACTCGTTATGAGTGTTTTTTACAATTTCTGGTGCTTGGCCTCTGTCACGCGTCCGCGTGGGTCACGCGGTCGCGTCATTCGGAGCTTTTCCTTGCCACGCGGTCGCATCAGTCATGCGACCGCGTCATGTGCGTTCTGCTTAAGGCACGCGGTCGCGTCAGTCATGCGGCCGCGTCGCTGCTGATTCGTGTTTGGCACGCGATCGCGTCGTCCATGCGATCGCGTGGATACCAGTTTCCTTAAGGCTCCGTTTTGCTTTCTCCTTTCCTTTTAGTATGTCTCCTTTTTCATCCTTTAAGTCATTCTGCCTTAGAAAATCTGAAACTACTCAACACACTAATCACAGCATCGAATGGAAATAAAGGTAATTAAAATAATTAATTTTCAAAGCTTAGGAAACATGTTTTTCACAATATGACATAATAAGGAAGGGAAAGTAAAACCATGCAATTAATGTGAATAAGTAGGTGAAGGATTATATAAATCACTCAAATTAAGCACAAAAGAACTCATGAAATATGGGTTTATCAATAGGTGTTTCGGGTGGTTTTGTAAGTTCTACTCCCTTATGCTCTTCTGTGAATTCCTCCACTTCTTTGCAAAGATCTTCAATTGTATCTGTGTCCGAGTCAAATTCTTCTGTGTCTTCCTCATCACTCGAGTCATAGATTGGAGGTTGAGAGAAATCTACCTCCGCATCATCTTCATATTCACTTGGGGAAGATTCTTCGATATCAGAGAATTCACTTGCGGATATAAGTTCAACACTAAGAGAGCTAGACTTGTGACTATCATCATCAAGGGAAATTGCTTCTTGGATTATTCCGTCTGATTCTTCATAAACGACTTGCCTTGGGGAAATATCCTCCTCAGCATCAACTGTGGCATCCTTGACGGAGTTTTCCTCAATTCTGGATTCCCATGGAGGTTCAGCATCTCCTAGATCTTCAACCAACTCTTCTTTTTGAACAATGACAGCTTCTTCTACTTGTTCTAGCACAAATTCATTCTCTGTCTTGTCCTCTGGAGTTTCTGGTATTTCCTTCATGCTTTGCTCTTCATTAGACTGTCCACATGGAATTGTGGGTGATCCTTGTGTAGTTGAGCGCCTAGAAACCCATTGAATTGCTACTTGCTCCAGTTGTCGAATGGTTGTTTGAAGTTTATTTACTATTTCCTTCAGACGATCCTCTGCTTCTCGGGTTATTGGACTTGGACGTGATACAAAGGAAAGTGGTGGTGACTGGGAGTGATTGGATTGGTATTGAGGTAAGGAAGGATCATATGGTGGCGAATGGTGAAGAGAAGCTTGTGAGTGTGGTAGTTAGAGGTTATATTGAAAGGATGATTTATATGCACGGGGTGGGGCTTGTTGGTAGTTACAAGGTTGTCCACCATGTCTTTTAGCTGGGTATGCACTGTAGAATGGTCTTTGTCCAGGATATCTCGGAGGGTGTTGCTGCCTAAAGGGTTGATTAGATCCTCTTGGCTCCATCCATCCTTGATTGGTCTGACCTTGATGCATATTCCTGCTATAACTTCTATTTCCTTCAACAAAATTAGAACCAAACTCAAAGCGAGAGGGGTGAGAGTTCATGGTAGCAAATAAAATTAAAAAGAAAAATTAAAAATAAATAAACAAACAAAAGAAAAATATTTACAATAACCAATAATAAGGCACACGTTAACAGTTCCCCGGCAACGGCGCCATTTTGACGTTAGGATTTTTGCCAGTAAAGAAGTTCATAAATACAGTCGCGTTGTAGATATAGTCTCTAAACCGACAGAAATCCCTTCGTATAAGCGTTTGGGTGTCACAAGTAACAAACCCCTTTAAAAATTGTTAACCGAGTATTCGAACCTCGGGTCGTCTTCTCAAGGAACTGCAAGGGGGTATGTTCTTATTATTGGCTATAAAGGTTGTGAATTCGGGGTTTAGAAGGTGAAAAGCAAGTGATTTAAATGACAAGTAAAGTAAATGACAATTAAAATAAATAAATACTATAAAGCAAACTTTTGGCAAGGTAAGAGGAATTAGAAGTCCAACTTAGTTATCCCTCTCAACAATAATGAAAGTTGTATCTTAATTCCACTTAGTTAACCTTTGAAGCAAAGGTAAGTCAAGGGACTAATTAGTTTGACCTTCAAATCCTCTTTATTTCCTAAGAAAAAGTTGGGATTATTGAAGTTCAGTTCAATTAGCAAGATAACGATTATCACTTACGCTGAGTTTGATAACTGTTGAGTTACTGATTTCTTAACCAAGACCAAAAGGGGGAAAAAGTAAATTGCTGGAATAAAATATCTTCAGATCGGAAGCAATGGTAACGTAAATAAAAGCAAGCAATCATAAACTGAAAATACCTCAATTATCATTAATTCAAACAATAATCTGTGACATGGAATAATTCATAAATTAAATTATAAAAGTAAATAATTAACTCAAATGCTGGAATAAATAAGTAAAGTGAAAGGGAAGCTTAAAAACAAAGGAACATAAAAAACCTGGATCGAGAGTCACTCTTACAAGCTAAGAGAAGTCCTAAATCCTAATCCTAAGAGAGAGAGGAGAGAACCTCTCTCACTAAAAACTACATCTAAAACTAAAAATTGTGAATTATGAGTGAATAATTATGAATGCATGCATTCTCCCACTTTATAGCCTCTAATCTGTGTGTTCTGGGCTGAAAACTGGGTCAAAAGCAGCCTAGAAGTTACTCTTAGCGCTTTCTGGTCCGTCCTGGTCGCAGCAAAGTGACGCGGCCGCATCGTCCACGCGGCTGCGCGGGTTGCGTTCCTGCCAGGTCACGCATCCGCGTGACCCACGCGTTCGCGTTGCCTGGCGTCGGGCCAACTATGACAAATTATATATCAAATCGAAACCCCGGACTTTAGCTTTTTAACGCAACTGGAACCGCGTCGTTTGAACCTCTGTAGCTAAAGCTATAGCCATTTGAGTGCGAAGAGGTCAGGCTGGACAGCTTAGCGATTTCTCCAACTTCTTGCATTCCTTCCACTTTTGCATGCTTCCTTTCCATCCTCCAAGCCATTCCTGCCTTATAATATCTGAAAACACTTAACACACATATCAAGGCATCTAATGGTAATAAGAGAGGATTAATAATAAGTAAATATAAGATCAAAGAAGCATGTTTTCAATCATAGCACAAAATCAGGAAGGAAAATGTAAAACATGCGAATTGTATGAATAAGTGAGTAAAGAGTTGATAAAAACCACTCAATTGAGCATAAGATAAACCATAAAATAGTGGTTTATCAGCGACCCTTCCCCTTTTCGAATTAACGTTCTAAAAGGACCTGTGCGGACGCACAAGGACGTGTGGGGGCGCACAAAGGGAGAGAAAAGGCCACTGCGATCAGAAGGTGGAATGCATCCTGTGCGGGCGGGCAAGGTGGTGTGCGCTCGCACAAAAGGAGGGAAGGGGTTGGGTTCACACGCATAGCCTGTGCGTGCGCTGCGGCCAGAGGAGGTGTTCAAGGTCGTGCGTGCACTCAGTGCTATGCGCACGCACACAAGTGGTTTTTTTTTTGAAAGAAGAGGGCACGTGTGCGACCGAACGCATGGTGTGCGGACGCATAGGAAGGGAAAGGTGGTGTTCCCACCCACAAACTGTGCGCGTGCTGGGAACAGAGGGAGTGTTTAAGCGTGTGCGTACGCACGGGAACTGGAAAACAGGGGGCCTGTATGGACGCACAAGGCTGTGCGCACGGACAGGCCTCCGTTCATGCAACAAATATTATGCCTCCAAGGCATCAACTTTGACATCCAAAACAGGTTTTCAAGTCCCAAAACATCACAAAACTCCCAAAAACACATTATTTCACTAAAATTACCCAACAAACATCAAAATAAATCTAACCAACTAAGCAATATAGCCGCTTATTCATGAGACAAAAAGGTAAAAGAGAGAAAGTTAGAAGGATATTACTATGGTGGGGTGTCTCCCACCTAGCACTTTGGTTTATAGGACTAAGTTGGACTTGGTGAGGAGATCCTTGTTAGGGCAGCTTATGCTTCTACTCCTCCTTGAATCTCCAACCAAGTTTGCTATTGATTAGACCGCCGGGGTCCCAAATGAATTTCATCAAACCCTTGAGAGACTTTAGGCTAGCAACTAAGATCCTTAAATGTTAACTCATAAAACCAATGCCCGAATCCCATACATGAGTTCCTCTATCACCATTAATATGCTTGTGCACTCCCTGGAATCCACTAAATTGACTCTTGCACTAAAATTGAGCTCCAAATGTTGGATTGGCTTCTTGGATGAACTTTCCATTTCTTAGCCAATCAACATTCTTCCTTTCACTATCCACTACTCTAAGAAAGGTTTTAAGTTGAGCATCCATTTCCAAGATGGCATATTGATGTGGGGCTAGGAAGCTTGTTGGAGGATTCTTCACCCACTCAATTCTTTCTTGCATAAATATTTTCACCTCTTGGCGACTAAAATCTTCCTCAACCTCTTTTGAATCTTCTTCATCCTCACTCAAGTAAAAAATTGGAGGTTGTGCGAAGTCCACATCAACATCTCCTTCCAAATCTAACATGGGAGGCCCGAGAAGGTCATTGAAGGAATTACCCAATTTGGACAAAAAATCTTGAATGATAGAATCCTCTTGATCAATTCCTACCAACTCTTCGTTTGACCCTTTTTTCACTTCATCTTGCGACTTGACATCTTCTTCTTGATTTTGCACTTTTTCTTTCACTCCACACTTTTTACTCGGTTCCACACATTCATCCACTAGAAATTCTAGCTTGTGGCCTGAACGCGATGAAGCTAAATGATCCAAAGCTTTTGCTAAGGTAGACATGGCGAGCTCTTGCTTCTTCCGGAACTCTTGTTGTCCATGAATGAGCATGAGAAGTACGTCTTGTGTGGCTTGATCCATATACGAAGATGAAGATTGAGATGATGAAGGTTGACAATCAAACTCATGAGGGTGAGGGTTTTGGTTTTGTATGTAGTGAGGTGATGGTGTGTAAAATTGGTGACTATAAAGGTAAGTGTTTGGGTTCCTTTGGGGTGCATTGTGGTGATGGTGTGAAAAAATCATCAAGAAAAAAAAACAAAAAAACCTACTAACAAAAGTAAACAAACAACCAAAAAGTGATATTTACATTATTAACATATTTACATCAAACAAAAGATATAACACCGATTGACAAGAAGAACTATTGCATGGTTTGGAATCAATCAAAATATAAGCATTAATTCGTTGGTAGCATAGTCCAAACCAACAATGAATTCTCTTAATCAAATATTTAGAATTTCTAATTAAAACCGAGAGTAGTTAAACCTCGGGTTGTTCTTCTCTAGGATGCGATTGAAGTGTTACTTCCTTGGTTGTTAAGGCAAAAGGGAATTTTTCAAGCAAGAAATGAAAGATTAAAAGAACTTAAGAAATGAAAGATTAAAAGAACTTAAGAAATAAAAGAACTAAGAGATGATCAAATATTGTAATTAATGTAATCAAAGAGAAAGCAAGATCAAAACTAATGAAAATGCTACAAATGCAACAAAAGAGCCTTGACTTGGGAATGAGGGTCCAAGGAATCCTATCATCGCCATAACCACAGTAATTATGATGAGTCAATCTCGCCTAGTCAACCCCAACCATCGAGCAGTAAGTCAAGCAAGTATAATTGACCTTAATCCATAAGTCCTAGCTAACATACCAAACTAGTTAATAAAAAACTAGCGCCAATGGAAACAAGAGTCAACTAACTCCCCAAGAATTACCACTAAATGTCGGACATTATGACTCTAGTATCCTAGGAACTCAAACCACAAGTCAAGGTGTGAAAATCTACTCAAAATCTAAGGTTGGCATTTTCACAAACACCTTGTGTGCATAAAACCCAAACATGCAAATTTGCAAGGAAAATTAAAGAACTATAACCAACTATCAACAAGACCAAATATAAACAAGTAATCAAGCATAAAGAAAGAATGAAACGTTAAATTCATTGATCAAAACTTCAAGAAACATAAAATTGCAAATATAAACAAGTAACTTAAACCAAAAGGAAATGAAAGTAAAAACAATGTAATTAAAGAGGAAATTAAGAGTACTTACAATTAAAGATGATCAAAATCCAAAATTAAGCTTGCTATAAAATTCTACATGAGAATGAAAAATAAAACTACATAAACCCTAGGAGAGCTCTCTATTCTACACTACTCCTACTCCTAATACTATATGAAACTCTAGAAAATTAATCTAAGTCCTAATGCCTTCAAATGTGTTGAATTCCCTTCATATAGCATCCAAATTCAGCCTTCAAGCCTTCTAAAATGGGCCAAAAGGCATCCAAATTCACGCAGCACATGGTTCATTAATGAAATCACGTGCAGGGACCTGTGCGGACTCACAGACGTGTGTGTCCACACACTCGGCTGAAAACTAACCTGTGCGTACACACAGGTGCTTGTGCGCATGCACACATGGAAATTCTCGCTTGTGCGAACGCACAGAAGGCTGTGCGCATGCACACTTCGCTGTGTGTGCTTTTCCTTGTTTTCTTCTTGTTTTCTCGCTTGCACGTGCTTTCTTCCACTTTTGGCCATCCATTCTTGCCTTTAAGGCCTGGAATCACTCACAAACCATATCACGGCATCGAATGGAATAAAAGTGAAATTAAATTGCTCTATCAAAGCACAAAATTGCATGTTTTCACATTTAGGATCAAATTAGGGATCAAACACAAAAGTATGCTATTTGGGTGCTTAAGTGTGAGTTCATATGCTAGAATCCATTCAAATCAAGGCAAAATATATCAAAAAATATGGACTCATCACCTGCCATGGAATGAATCAATCAGAAGTTGGAGTAGAAGGTGAGAATAATTGATCCAGAAGGAAGAAGCATCTCTGAAGCCTCAACCATTGTCATACCATTGATTTCACACCTATTTAGTAACATTTTATTTATTTATCTATTTTGTGTTTTCTTGTGACAACTATATTTTCTATCCGCCTGACTAAGATCTGCATGTGTAACCATTGCTTGCTCAATCCAATAATCTCCGTGGGATCGACCTTCCCTCACTTGAGGTATTACTTGGACGACCCGGTGCACTTGCCAATCTATCTGTGCGATACTTCCAGAGTCAGTTTTGTGCACCAAGTTTTTGGTGCAGTTGCCAAGGATTGTTCGGATTTGACAAACTATCGGATTACCTTGTTGCTTAGATTAGGTACTTTTTACTATTTTGTTTGTGTCTTTTTTTTTATTTTCAAAAATTTTTCAAAACCTTTTCTTTTCTTTATTAATCTTTGTCTTTCGTGTGAGTTTTTTGTCCTTGTACTGGTTAAAAGTTCGAACTTTCTTGTTTTCTTTTTCCAAAATTTTTTTTCAAAAATTGTATCCTTTTGTTTGAGTGTAGTGTCAGTTCTTAAGTTTGGTGTCTTTTGTGTGTTCTTTATCTTCTTTAAATTTTCGAATTTGTTCTTGAGTGTTCTTCTTGGTATTCAAGTTGTTCTTGTTTCTTTTCTTGTTTTTATCTTAAAATTTTTAAGTTTAGTGTCTTTTGGTGTTTTTCTTTTTAATTTTCGAAAATTAGTATCTTTTGATCTAAAAATTTGAAGTTTGGTGTCTTTTGGTTGTTTTTCTCTTTCTTCATTAATTCGAAAAAATAAAAAAATATCTTTTCTATTTTTATTCAAATTTTTGAAATTCTTACCTTCTTTTCTTATCTTGTTTTAAAAATGTTGAAGTTTGGTGTTTTCTTGTTAGTAAAGTCAAATTTCAAATTTTAAGTCTTATCTTTTTAAATCTTTCCAAATCTTTTCTTTTAATTTGATTATTTCCTATCTTATCTTTCTTTTAAAATTTCAAAATTCAAAACTTTTCAATCTCTATCTTATCTTCTTGGCTTTTTCTTTCAAATTTTTTAAATTAATTTTTTTTAAATAAATCTTTTTCAAATCTCCTATCTTATCTTATTTTCAAAACATTCCTAATTAGTTACTTGTTTTCTCTTTCCTCTTTTTCAAAACTTCCTAACTAATTTCTCTTTCTTCTTTTTCTTAAACCATCTTTTAATTTTCAAATCTTTTTAGTTAATTAGCTTTTAATTTCCATCTTGCTTTCAAAATTAAATAATTAAATAAAATATAAACAAAAATATTTTAATTCTAGTTTCTCTTTTTACTTCTTAATTTTTGAATTATTTACCCGCTCTATTCGAATTCTTCTTCTCATTCCTCTACCCTCATTCTTCTTTCTTCTTCATATCTCACAGGGAGTTCTCTATACTTTGACATAGAAACTCTCATTCTCTCTGTGTCTCTTGTTCTTCTTTTTCTTGTTTATGAGCAGGAATCTCTCTTTGATCCTGATCCTAAAACTGAGAGGACTCTAAGGAAGTGTTTTCAACAAGTTAAAGTACAACACTTTGGAAGAGACCTCACAGAACCTTTCAAACAAGAAATTGAAAATACAAACATGGCAGCCGATTAGAAAAATGGAGGAGATGCAAGGAAGGTTCTTGGTGACTTCACTGCACCCACTTCTGACTTCTATGGAAGAAGTATATCCATACCTGATATTAGAGCAAATAACTTTGAGCTTAAGCCTCAGTTAGTCTCTCTAATTGGTGCGCGAAATTGTGAACTATACTTTTTCACAACTCTCATAATCCCTGGTAATGGCTCCAAAAACTTGGTGCGCTCAATACCATGGCATTACACAACTTCGCACAACTAACCAGCAAGTGCACTGGGTCGTCCAAGTAATAAACCTTACGTGAGTAAGGGTCGATCCCACGGAGATTGTTAGTATTGAAGCAAGCTATGGTCATCTTGTAAATCTTAGTCAGGCAAACTCAAATGTATATGATGATGAACGAAAATAACATAAAAGATAAAGATAGTGATACTTATGTAATTCATTGGTAGGAACTTCAGATAAGCGCATGAAGATGCCTTCCCTTCCGTCTCTCTGCTTTCCTACTGTCTTCATCCAACCCTTCTTACTCCTTTCCATGGCAAGCTCGTATAGGGTCTCACTGTTGTCAGCAGCTACCTCCCATCCGCGCAGTGAAAGCTAATGCACACACTCTGTCACAGTGCTGCCAATCACCGGTTTGGTTCCCTCCCCTACCGGAATAGAATAACTCTTTTGCGTCTGTCACTAACGCCCAGTAGGTTACAGGTTTGAAGCACGTCACAGTCATTCAATCATTGAATCCTACTCAGAACACCACAGACAAGGTTAGACCTTCCGGATTCTCTTGAATGCTGCCATCAGTTCTTGCCTATACCACGAAGACTCTGATCTCACGGAATGGCTGGCTCGTTTGTCAGGCGAGCACTCGGTTGTCAGGCGATCAACCATGCATCATGCAATCAGGAATCCAAGAGATATTCACTAAGCCTCAGATGCTTGTAGAACAAGAATGGTTGTCAGTCACCTTGTTCATGGGTGAGAATGGTGATGGGCGTCAATCATCACCTTCATCATGTTGAAGAACAAGTGATATCTTGGATAAAGAACAAGCGGAATTTGAATGGAAGAACAATAGTAATTGCATTAATACTCGAGGTACAGCAGAGCTCCACACCTTAATCTATGGTGTGTAGAAACTCCACCGTTGAAAATACATAAGCATAAGGTCTAGGCATGGCCGAATGGCCAGCCTCCCAATGATCTAAGAACAAGAATGTCCAAAGATGATCTAGAGATCTAAAAGTGATCAAAAGCTTTCTATACAATAGTAAAAGGTCCTACTTATAAGAAACTAGTAGCCTAGGGTGTACAGAAATGAGTAAATGACATAAAAATCCACTTCCGGGCCCACTTGGTGTGTGCTTGGGCTGAGCAATGAAGCAATTTCGTGTAGAGACTCTTCTTGGAGTTAAACGCCAGCTTTGGTGCCAGTTTGGGCGTTTAACTCCCATTTGGGTGCCAGTTCCAGCGTTTAACGCTGGGATTTCTTGAGGTGACTTTGAACGCCGGTTTGGGCCATCAAATCTTGGGCAAAGTATGGACTATTATATATTGCTGGAAAGCCCAGGATGTCTACTTTCCAACGCCGTTGAGAGCGCGCCAATTGGGCTTCTGTAGCTCCAGAAAATCCACTTCGAGTGCAGGGAGGTCAGAATCCAACAGCATCTGCAGTCCTTTTGAGTCTCTGGATCAGATTTTTGCTCAGGTCCCTCAATTTCAGCCAGAAAATACCTGAAATCACAGAAAAACACACAAACTCATAGTAAAGTCCAGAAAAGTGAATTTTAACTAAAAACTAATAAAAATATACTAAAAACTAAACTAAAACTACTAAAAACATACTAAAAATAATGCCAAAAAGCATACAAATTATCCGCTCATCACAACACCAAACTTAAATTGTTGCTTGTCCCCAAGCAACTGAAAATCAAATAAGATAAAAAGAAGAGAATATGCAATGAACTCCAAAAGCATCTATGAAGATCAGTATTAATTAGATGAGCGGGGCTTTTAACTTTTTGCCTCTGAACAGTTTTGGCATCTCACTCTATCCTTTGAAATCCAGAATGGTTGGCTTCTTTAGGAACTTAGAATCCAGATAGTGTTAATGATTCTCTTAGTAAAGTATGATGATTCTTGAACATAGCTATTTATTGAGTCTTGGCTGTGGCCCAAAGCACTCTGTCTTCCAGTATTACCACCGGATACATACATGCCACAGACACATAATTGGGTGAACCTTTTCAGATTGTGACTCAGCTTTGCTAAAGTCCCCAATTAGAGGTGTCCAGGGTTCTTAAGCACACTCTTATTTGCCTTGGATCACAACTTTATTCTTTCTTTTTCTTTTTCTCTTTTTTTTTCGTTTTTTTTTTCGGTTTTTTTTTTTTTTTTGGAAATGCTTTTTCTTACTTCATGAATCATTTTATTGATTTTTCAGATCCTCAGTAACATGTCTCCTTTTTCATCATTCTTTCAAGAGCCAACATTCATGAACCACAAATTCAAAAGACATATGCACTGTTTAAGCATACATTCAGAGAACAAAAGTGTTGCCACCACATCAAAATAATTAAACTATTATAAAATTCAGAATTCATGCAATTCTTTCCTTTTCAATTAAGCACGTTTTTATTCAAGAAAGGTGATGGATTCATAGGACATTCATAACTTTAAGGCATAGACACTAAGACACTAATGATCACAAGACACAAACATGGATAACCATAAGCATAAAAAATCGAAAAACAGAAGAATAAAGAACAAGGAAATCAAGGAACGGGTCCACCTTAGTGATAGCGGCTCTTTCTTGCTCTTGAAGATCCTATGGAGTGCTTGAGCTCCTCAATGTCTCTTCCTTGTCTTTGTTGCTCCTCCCTCATGATTCTTTGATCTTCTCTAATTTCATGGAGGATGATGGAGTGTTCTTGATGCTCCACCCTTAGTTGTCCCATGTTGGAACTTAGTTCTCCTAGGGAGGTGTTTAGTTGCTCCCAATAGTTTTGTGGAGGAAAATTCATCCCTTGAGGAATCTCAGGGATCTCATGGTGAGAGGGTTCTCTTGTGTACTCCATCCTCTTCTTGGTGATGGGCTTGTCCTCATCAATGGGGATGTCTCCCTCTATGTCAACTCCAACTGAATAACAGAGGTGACAAATGAGGTGAGGAAAGGCTAACCTTGCCAAGGTGGAGGTCTTGTCCGCCACCTTATAGAGTTCTTGGGCTATAACCTCATGAACCTCTATTTCTTCTCCAATCATGATACTATGGATCATGATGGCCCGGTCTATGGTAACTTCGGACCGGTTGCTAGTGGGGATGATTGAGCGTTGTATGAACTCTAACCATCCTCTAGCCACGGGCTTGAGGTCATGCCTTCTCAATTGGACCGGCTTTCCTCTTGAATCTTGCTTCCATTGTGCTCCCTCTTCACATATGACTGTGAGGACTTGGTCCAACCTTTGATCAAAGTTGACCCTTCTAGTGTAAGGATGCTCATCTCCTTGCATCATAGGCAAGTTGAACGCCACCCTCACACTCTCCGGACTAAAATCCAAGTATTTCCCCCGAACCATAGTGAGATAATTCTTTGGATTCGGGTTTACACTTTGGTCATGGTTCTTTGTGATCCATGCATTGGCATAGAACTCTTGAACCATCAAGATTCCGACTTGTTGAATGGGGTTGGTAAGAACTTCCCAACCTCTTCTTCGGATCTCATGGCGGATCTCCGGATATTCACCCTTTTTGAGTGAAAAGGGGACTTCGGGGATCACCTTCTTCAAGGCCACAACTTCATAGAAGTGGTCTTGATGCACCCTTGAGAGGAATCTATCCATCTCCCATGACTCGGAGGTGGAAGCTTTTGCCTTCCCTTTCCTCTTTTTAGAGGTTTCTCCGGCCTTGGATGCCATAATGGTTATGGAAAAACGAAAAAGCAACGCTTTTACCACACCAAACTTAAAATGTTTGCTCGTCCTCGAGCAAAAGAAGAAAGAAGAGAGTAGAAGAAGAAGAAATGAGGAAGAAGGGAGATGGTAGTGTGTTCGGCCAAGAAGGGTAAGAAAGGGTGTTTAGGTTGTGTGAAAATGAAGAGTTGAAGAAGGGTATTTATAGGAGAGAGGGGGGTAAAGGTTCGGCCATGAGGGGTGGGTTTGGGAGGGAAAGTGGTTTGAATTTGAAGGGTGAGGTTGGTGGGGATTTATGAAGGATGGATGTGAGTGGTGAAGAGAAAGATGGGATTTGATGGGTGAAGGGTTTTTGGGGAAGAGGTATTGAGGTGATTGGTGAATGGGGGAAGAAGAGAGAGATTGATGGTGGGGTCCTGTGGGGTCCACAGATCCTGTGGTGTCAAGGAAAAGTCATCCCTGCACCAAATGTTGCTCAAAATCACGTTTTGAGCTATTTCTGGCGTTAAACGCCGGGCTGGTGCCCATTCCTGGCGTTTAACGCCAGGTTGTTGCCCTTTACTGGCGTTTAACGCCAGTCTGGTGCCCCTTTCTGGCGTTAAACGCCCAGAATGGTGCCAGACTGGGCGTTAAACGCCCAACAGCTAGCATTACTGGCGTTTGAACGCCAGCTTCTTCTCCTCCAGGGTGTGCTGTTTTTCTTCCTGTTTTTCATTCTGTTTTTGCTTTCTTCATTGTTTTTGTGACTTCTTATGATCATCAACCTACAAAAAAGATAAAATAACAAAAGAAAATAGTTAACTATAAAACATTGGGTTGCCTCCCAACAAGCGCTTCTTTAATGTCATTAGCTTGACAGAGGGCTCTCATGGAGCCTCAGAAATGCTCAGAACCGTGTTGAAACCTCCCAACACCAAACTTAGAGTTTGAATGTGGGGTTTCAACACCAAACTTAGAGTTTGGTTGTGGCCTCCCAACACCAAACTTAGAGTTTGACTGTGGGGGCTCTGTTTGGCTCTGTTTTGAGAGAAGCTCTTCATGCTTTCTCTCCATGATGACAGAGGGATATCCTTGGGCCTTAAACTCCAAGGATTCTTCATTCACTTGAATGATCAACTCTCCTCTATCAACATCAATCACAGCCTTTGCTGTGGCTAGGAAGGGTCTGCCAAGGATGATGGATTCATCCATGCACTTCCCAGTCTCTAGGACTATGAAATCAGTAGGGATGTAATGGTCTTCAACTTTTACCAGAACATTCTCTACAAGTCCATGAGCTTGTTTTCTTGAATTGTCTGCCATCTCTAATGAGATTCTTGCAGCTTGCACCTCAAAGATCCCTAATTTCTCCATTACAGAGAGGGGCATGAGGTTTACACTTGACCCTAAGTCACACAAGGCCTTCTTGAAGGTCATGGTGCCTATGGTACAAGGTATAGAAAACTTCCCAGGATCCTGCCTCTTTTGAGGCAGTTTCTGCCTAGACAAGTCATCCAGTTCTTTGGTGAGCAAGGGAGATTCATCTTCCCAAGTCTCATTTCCAAATAACTTGTCATTTAGCTTCATGATTGCTCCAAGGTATTTAGCAACTTGCTCTTCAGTGACATACTCATCCTCTTCAGAGGAAGAATACTCGTCAGAGCTCATGAAAGGCAGAAGTAATTCCAATAGAATCTCTATGGTCTCATTTTGAGCCTCAGATTCCCATTGTTCCTCATTGAGGAACTCAGAGGAGATTGGTACACGCCCACTGAGGTCTTCCTCAGTGGCGTCCTCCTCCTCTCTTTCCTCTCCATATTCGGCCATGTCTATGGCTTTGCACTCTCCTTTTGGATTTTCTTCTGTATTACTTGGGAGAGTGCTAGGAGGGAGTTCAGTAACTTTCTTGCTGAGCTGACCCACTTGTCCTTCCAAATTTCTGATGGAGGACCTTGTTTCATTCATGAAACTTTGAGTGGTCTTTATTAGATCAGAGACCATTGTTGCTAAGTCAGAAGTATTCTGCTTAGAACTCTCTGTCTGTTGCTGAGAAGATGATGGAAAAGGCTTGCCATTGCTAAACCTGTTTCTTCCACCATTATTGTTATTGAAACCTTGTTGAGGTCTCTCTTGATTCTTCCATGAGAGATTTGGGTGATTTCTCCATGAAGAATTGTAGGTATTTCCATAGGGTTCTCCTAGGTAATTCACCTTTTCCATGGAAGGGTTCTCAGGATCATAAGCTTCTTCCTCAGATGAAGCATCCTTAGTACTGTTTGGTGCATTTTGCATTCCAGACAGACTTTGAGAAATCAAATTGACTTGTTGAGTCAATATCTTGTTCTGAGCCAAAATGGCATTCAGAGTGTCAATCTCAAGAACTCCTTTCTTCTGACTAGTCCCATTGTTCACAGGATTCCTTTCAGAAGTGTACATGAATTGGTTATTTGCAACCATTTTAATCAATTCTTGAGCTTCTGCAGGCGTCTTCTTCAAATGAAGAGATCCTCCAGCAGAGCTATCCAAGGACATCTTAGATAGTTCAGAGAGACCATCATAGAAAATACCTATGATGCTCCATTCAGAAAGCATGTCTGAAGGACATCTTCTGATTAATTGTTTGTGTCTTTCCCAAGCTTCATAGAGGGATTCTCCATCCTTCTGTCTGAAGGTTTGGACTTCCACTCTAAGCTTACTCCATCTTTGTGGTGGAAAGAACTTTGCCAAGAAGGCATTGACTAGCTTTTCCCAAGAGTCCAGGCTTTCTTTAGGTTGATAATCCAACCATATTCTAGCTCTGTCTCTTACAGCAAAAGGGAATAGCATCAGTCTATAGACCTCAGGGTTAACCCCATTAGTCTTGACTGTGTCACAGATTTGCAAGAATTCAGCTAAGAACTGATGAGGATCTTCCATTGGAAGTCCATGGAACTTGCAATTCTGTTGCATTAGAGAAACTAATTGAGGCTTAAGCTCAAAGTTGTTTGCTCCAATGGCAGGGATAGAGATGCTTCTCCCATAAAAATTAGGAGTAGGTGCAGTGAAGTCACCCAGCACCTTCCTTGCATTGTTGGCATTGTTGTTGTTTTCGGCTGCCATGTGTTCTTCTTCCTTGAAGAATTTGGTCAGGTCCTCTAAAGAGAGTTGTGCTTTGGCTTCTCTTAGCTTTCTCTTCAGGGTCCTCTCAGGTTCAGGGTTAGCTTCAACAAGAATGCCTTTGTCTCTGCTCCTGCTCATATGAAAGAGAAGAGAACAAGAAAATATGGAATCCTCTATGTCACAGTATAGAGATTCCTTGAAGTGTCAGAGGAAAAGAGAAATAGAAAGAAGAAGGAGAAGGAGAATTCGAACTTTAATTTAGATAAGGTTCGAATTGTGCATTAAGAAGGAGTGGTACTCCATAAATAGAAGGATGTGAGAAGGAGGGAAGAGAATTTTCGAAAATTAATTAAAATATTTTGAAAACATTTTTGAAAAACACTTAATTGATTTTCGAAAACAAGAGTGAGGAAGAGATCAAGTGATTTTTGAAAAAGATTTTGAAATTAGAAATCAAAAAGATTTGATTGAAAACTATTTTGAAAAAGATGTGATTAAAAACATTTGATTGAGAAGTTATGGTTTTAAAAAGATGTGATTGAGAAGATATGATTTGAAAACAATTTTAAAAGATATGGTTTGAAAACAAATTGAAAAGATATGATTTTAAGAATTAATGACTTGCCTAACAAGAAAAGATATGAATCAAACATAAAACCTTCCTTAACAGAAAAGGCAAAAAATGTTCAATCAAATCATTAATTGTTAGTAAGTATCTTTGAAAAAGGAAAGAAATTGATTTTGAAAACATTTGATTGAAAAGATAGGATTTGAAAAAGATTTGATTTTGAAAAACTTTGAAAACTTGAAAAAAATTTGATTTGAAAACAAAATCTTCCCCTTAGCACCATCCTGGCGTTAAACGCCCAGAATGGTATACATTCTGGCGTTTAACGCCCAAAATGCTACCTCTTTGGGCGTTAAACGCCCAACCAGGTACCCTGGCTGGCGTTTAAACGCCAGTCTGCCTTCTTCACTGGGCATTTTTGAATGCTCAGCTTTTTCTGTATAATTCCTCTGCAGTATGTTCTGAACCTTCAATTCTTTGTATCATTGACTTGAAAAGACACAAATTAAAAATATTTTTGGATTTTTAATAATCAAAATGCAAAAGGAATCAATTAACAATGCATGCAAGACACCAAACTTAGCAGTTTGTATACTACTGACACTAACAATATGAGAATGTATATGAGACACAGAAAATACTTCAAGTCAATAGAATTCAAAGATCAAAACAAAGAAATATATGCATGGATTCGAAAAATATAACAAAAACATGCATTTGACACCAAACTTAAGATGAGACTCTAGACTCAAACAAGAAATATTTTTGGATTTTATGGTTTTGCAAATTTTTTTTTTTTTGTATTTTTCGAAAATTAAGTGAAAAAAGTATCAAAATTCTTAATGAGAATTCCAGGAATCAGTGCAATGCTAGTCTAAGACTCCGGTCCAGGAATTAGACATGGCTTCACAGCCAGCCAAGCTTTCAAAGAAAGCTCCGGTCCAAAACACTAGACATGACCAAAGGTCAGCCAAGCCTTAGCAAATCACTGCTCCAAAAGCAAGATTGATACGAAATCAACAAGCTCTTGTGGTGATAAGTTGAAACCTCGGTCGAATCAGATTAGAAATGGCTTCTCAGCCAGCCAGATTTCAACAAATCATCATGAAACTCTAGAATTCATCTTCAAGAATTTCGAAAAAAAAATACCTAATCTAAGCAACAAGATGAACCGTCAGTTGTCCAGCCTGAACAATCCCGGGCAATAACACCAAAAATTTGATGTTGCTGCCGGGTCTTGGCACTGATGTTACCAAAGACTTGCTCAAAACTAGAACAATCCCCGGCAACGGCGCCAAAAACTTGGTGCGCGAAATTGTGAACTATACTTTTTCACAACTCTCATAATCCCTGGTAATGGCTCCAAAAACTTGGTGCGCTCAATACCATGGCATTACACAACTTCGCACAACTAACCAGCAAGTGCACTGGGTCGTCCAAGTAATAAACCTTACGTGAGTAAGGGTCGATCCCACGGAGATTGTTAGTATTGAAGCAAGCTATGGTCATCTTGTAAATCTTAGTCAGGCAAACTCAAATGTATATGATGATGAACGAAAATAACATAAAAGATAAAGATAGTGATACTTATGTAATTCATTGGTAGGAACTTCAGATAAGCGCATGAAGATGCCTTCCCTTCCGTCTCTCTGCTTTCCTACTGTCTTCATCCAACCCTTCTTACTCCTTTCCATGGCAAGCTCGTATAGGGTCTCACTGTTGTCAGCAGCTACCTCCCATCCGCGCAGTGAAAGCTAATGCACACACTCTGTCACAGTGCTGCCAATCACCGGTTTGGTTCCCTCCCCTACCGGAATAGAATAACTCTTTTGCGTCTGTCACTAACGCCCAGTAGGTTACAGGTTTGAAGCACGTCACAGTCATTCAATCATTGAATCCTACTCAGAACACCACAGACAAGGTTAGACCTTCCGGATTCTCTTGAATGCTGCCATCAGTTCTTGCCTATACCACGAAGACTCTGATCTCACGGAATGGCTGGCTCGTTTGTCAGGCGAGCACTCGGTTGTCAGGCGATCAACCATGCATCGTGCAATCAGGAATCCAAGAGATATTCACTAAGCCTCAGATGCTTGTAGAACAAGAATGGTTGTCAGTCACCTTGTTCATGGGTGAGAATGGTGATGGGCGTCAATCATCACCTTCATCATGTTGAAGAACAAGTGATATCTTGGATAAAGAACAAGCGGAATTTGAATGGAAGAACAATAGTAATTGCATTAATACTCGAGGTACAGCAGAGCTCCACACCTTAATCTATGGTGTGTAGAAACTCCACCGTTGAAAATACATAAGCATAAGGTCTAGGCATGGCCGAATGGCCAGCCTCCCAATGATCTAAGAACAAGAATGTCCAAAGATGATCTAGAGATCTAAAAGTGATCAAAAGCTTTCTATACAATAGTAAAAGGTCCTACTTATAAGAAACTAGTAGCCTAGGGTGTACAGAAATGAGTAAATGACATAAAAATCCTCTTCCGGGCCCACTTGGTGTGTGCTTGGGCTGAGCAATGAAGAAATTTCGTGTAGAGACTCTTCTTGGAGTTAAACGCCAGCTTTGGTGCCAGTTTGGGCGTTTAACTCCCATTTGGGTGCCAGTTCCAGCGTTTAACGCTGGGATTTCTTGAGGTGACTTTGAACGCCGGTTTGGGCCATCAAATCTTGAGCAAAGTATGGACTATTATATATTGCTGGAAAGCCCAGGATGTCTACTTTCCAACGCCGTTGAGAGCGCGCCAATTGGGCTTCTGTAGCTCCAGAAAATCCACTTCGAGTGCAGGGAGGTCAGAATCCAACAGCATCTGCAGTCCTTTTGAGTCTCTGGATCAGATTTTTGCTCAGGTCCCTCAATTTCAGCCAGAAAATACCTGAAATCACAGAAAAACACACAAACTCATAGTAAAGTCCAGAAAAGTGAATTTTAACTAAAAACTAATAAAAATATACTAAAAACTAAACTAAAACTACTAAAAACATACTAAAAATAATGCCAAAAAGCATACAAATTATCCGCTCATCACTAATGCAACAGAATTACAAATTTCATAGACTTCCACTGGAAGATTCACATTAATTCCTATATGAATTCTTCCAAATCTGTGATACTATTAAGACCAATGGAGTGGATCCTAAGGTCTACAAGCTTATGCTTTTCCCTTTTGTTGTTAGAGACAAAGCTAGGATATGGTTGGATTCTCAACCCAAAGAAAGCCTAGACTCTTGGGAAAAGTTGGTCAATGCTTTCTTGGCCAAGTTCTTTCCACTTCAAAAGATGAGCAAACTCAGGGTGGAAGTTTAAACCTTCAGACAAAAAGAGGGTGAATCCCTCTATGAAGCTTGGGAAAGATACAAGCAACTGATCAGGAGATGTCCTCCTGACATGCTCTCAGAATAGACTATCCTAGGAATCTTCTATGATGGTCTATCTGAGATGTCCAAAATGTCTTTGGACCATTCTGTTGGTGGATCACTCCACTTGAAGAAAATGCCTACAGAGGCACAGAAACTCATTGAAATGGTTGCAAATAACCAATTCATATACACTTATAAGAGAAATCCTGTGAACAATGGGGTAGCTCAGAAGAAGGGAGTCATGGAGGTTGACACTTTGAATACCATACTGGCTCAGAACAAGATCTTGACTCAACAAGTCAACATGATCTCTCAGTATTTGACTGGAATGCAAGCTGCAACTGGTAGCACTCAAGAAGCCTCCTTTGAAAGAGATACCTATGATCCAGATCAACCCATGATGGAAGAGGTGAATTACATGGGAGAACTAGTATGAGCATTTATGTTGGTTAGGAATTTCGCACAAAATAATTTCGTTGATAGTATAGTTCCCAACCGACAAATAACACTCAACCAAAGTTTGGAAGGACAAATTATCACAATCAAAACCAATATAAACCAGGAGTTTGAAATCCCGGGTCGTCTCCGAAGGACTAGTGATCAATGAGTGCACAATTTTGGTTGTGAAGGCAAAATGGATTTTCAATGAAGAGATAAATAATTAAGGGAATAAAAGAACAATCAAAATTGCAATTAATGAACTAATAAAGGAATTAAAGAACTATCTATGTAATATGAACAAGTAAGATGTAGAAGTGATTGATATATGTATATATGTGTGTGATTCAAAGCATAAATGGAATCTTGGCTTCAGATGAGCTAGGGGATCCTTTCCTTGTTGAAACCACAACTATGACAATTATAATGGATTAATCTCACTTAGTTAACCCTTACATCGGAGAGTAAGTTAAGTGAGTAGAGTTGTTCTTAATCCACAAATCCTAAGTTAAGTGAGTAGAGTTGTTCTTAATCCACAAATCCTAACTCACTTGCTAATTGCCTTAGCAACAAGTTAGCATTAGTGGAAACAAGAATAATTAACAATCCAAGAATTATCACTAAATGTTAGACATTCCAACTCTAGGAACTCACATGCTCATTTTTCCCAAGCCAAGAGGTGGAAATTTAACCCATAATCAAAATTAACATTTTCACAAACACTTGGTGGGCATAAACATTAAACATGAGAAAATTGAGAAAATGCTTGGAACTATGAGTGATAATTAATCAAAAGCAACAATAGCAACTCAACCAAGCATGTAATAATCATTAATCATCACAATCATCAACAAGAGATCAAAATTGCAAAAAAGTATATATATATTAACAATATAACTTTAACTCCAAGAAAGAGTACCAAAATTGTAACTATAAAGAGTAGTAATTAAGAGATACTTACAATGGAGGCTAGCAAAAATTTCAAGATAAAAAAAATGGAAATGACACTTGAAATGTAAAGCCCTAATATAAACCCTAATAATGTTGGGAGAAAACTTAGAGAAAACTAAACCTAAGGCCTCCTACTACTATCTAAAACTATCCTACTGATATGTTATGCTTCTACAATGTTTCTCCCCTCCAATATGAGCTCTAGCATCAGAATTGGGCCTCTAAGCCTCTTCCAAATGTGAGTCACGTGCATTTTTAATGAAGGCATGTGCAGGTACCTGTGCGTACGCATAGACGTGTGCACACGCACACTTAGCCGAAATCTCAGGTTATGCGTATGCACAAGAGGTTGTGCGCGCGCACACTTCGCGATGCTTTGGATGATCATGCGACGCAGAAGATGCTGTGTGCTCGGACATACACTTTGCTCTGCAATGCTTCCTGTGCGTATGTGATGAGCGGATAATTTATACGCTTTTTGGCATTGTTTTTAGGTAGTTTTTAGTATGATCTAGTTACTTTTAGGGATGTTTTCATTAGTTTTTATGCTAAATTCACATTTCTGGACTTTACTATGAGTTTGTGTATTTTTCTGTGATTTCAGGTATTTTTTGGCTGAAATTGAGGGACCTGAGCAAAACTCTGATAAGAGGCTGACAAAGGATTGCTGATGCTGTTGGAATCTGACCTCCCTGCACTCGAAATGGATTTTCTGGAGCTACAAAACTCCAAATGCCGCGCTCTCAACGGCGTTGGAAATTAGACATCCTGAGCTTTCCAGCAATATATAATAGTCTATACTTTATTTGCAATTAGACGATGTAAACTGGTGCTCAACGCCAGTTCCATGCTACATTCTGTAGTCAAACGCCAAAAACACGTCACGAACCAGAGTTGAACACCCAAAACACGTTACAACTTGGCGTTCAACTCCAAGAGAAGCCTCAGCTTGTAGATAGATCAAGCTCAGCCCAAGCACACACCAAGTGGGCCCTGGAAGTGGATTTATGCATCAATTACTTACTTCTGTAAACCCTGGTAGCTAGTTTAGTATAAATAAGACATTTTACTATTGTACTAGTAGTCTTTTGACCACATCTTTGGACGTTTAGTTCTTAGATCTGGGGGCTGGCCATTCGGCCATGCCTGGACCTTTCACTTATGTATTTTCAACGGTGGAGTTTCTAAAAACCATAGATTAAGGGTGTGGAGCTCTGCTGTACCTCAAGTTTTAATGCAATTACTACTATTTTCTATCCAATTCGATTTATTCCTGTTCTAAGATATTCGTTGCACTTCAACTTGATGAATGTGATGATCCGTGACACTCATCATCATTTTCACCTATGAACGCATGTGACTGACAACAACTTCCGTTCTACCTTAGACCGGGCGCATATCTCTTGGATTCCTTGATCAGAATCTTCGTGGTATAAGCTAGAATTGATGGCGGCATTCATGGGAATCCGGAAAGTCTAACCTTATCTGTGGTATTCCGAGTAGGATTCCGGGATTGAATGACTGTGATGAGCTTCAAACTTCTGAAGGCTGGGCGTTAGTGACAGACGCAAAAGAATCACGGGATTCTATTCCAACCTGATTGAGAACCGACAGATGATTAGCCGTGCTGTGCAGAGCATTTGGACCATTTTCACTGAGAGGATGGAATGTAGCCATTGATAACGGTGATGCCCTACATACAGCTTGCCATAGAAAGGAGTGATAAAAAACTGGAAGGAAGAAGTAGAAAAGCAAAGATTCAGAAGGAACACAGCACCTCCATACACCTATCTGAAATTCCCATTATTGAATTACATGAGTAACTTTATCTTTATTTTCTATTTATTTTATTATCATTATTTAAACCAATAATTTCTTAATCCATTTAAATTCGCCTGACTGGGATTTACAAGATGACCATAGCTTGCTTCATACCAACAATCTCTGTGGGATCAACCCTTACTCCCGTAAGGTATTACTTGGACGACCCAGTACACTTGCTGGTTAGTTGTGCGGAGTTGTGACAACATGTAATTCATGTTTAAGAGCACCAAGTCTTTGGAGCCATTGTTGATGATCACAATTTCGTCCACCAAGTTTTTTGCGCCGTTGCCGGGGATTGTTCGAGTCTGGACAACTGACGGTTCATCTTGTTGCTCAGATTAGGTAATTTTCTTTTTATTTTATTTTCAAAAATATTTCAAAAATTTGTCTTTATTTTCGTTTTCCTAAAGAATATTTTCGAAAAAAATAATAAAAATACAAAAAAAATCATAAAATCATAAAAATAAAAAATTTTTTGTTTCTTGTTTGAATTTTGAGTCAATTTTTAAGTTTGGTGTCAATTTCATATTTTAAAAATTATTATGCATTTTTCAAAAAATTCATGCATTCATGGTGTTCTTCATGATCTTCAAGTTGTTCTTGGTAAGTCTTCTTGTTTGATCTTGATGTTTTCCTGTTTTGTGTCTTTTATTGTTTTTCATATGCATTTTTGCATTCATAGTGTCCATGCATTAAAGATTTCTAAGTTTGGTGTCTTGCATGTTTTCTTTGCATCAAAAGTTTTTCAAAAATATGTTCTTGATGTTCATCATGATCTTCAAAGTGTTCTTGGCGTTCATCTTGACATTCATAGTGTTCTTGCATGCATCATGTGTTTTGATCCAAAATTTTCATGTTTTGGGTCATAATTGTGTTTTTCTCTCTCATAATTAAAATTTCAAAAATCAAAAAAATATCTTTTCCTTATTTCTCTCCTAATTTTCGAAAATTTGAGTTGACTTAGTCAAAAATTTTTAAAATTAGTTGTTTCTCATGAGTCAAGTCAAATTTTCAATTTTAATAATCTTATCTTTTCAAAATCTTCTTCAAAAATTAAATATTTTTTATTTTTTTATTTAATTTTTGAAAATCTTTTTAAATATTTTTGAAAAAAATCTTTTTCTTAATTTTATCTTGATTTTCGAAAATTATACTAACAAGTAATATGATTGATTAAAAAATTTGAAGTTTGTTACTTTCTTGTTAAGAAAGGTTCAATCTTTAAATTCTAGAATCTTATCTTTTAGTTTCTTGTTAGTTAAGTAATTAATTTTAATTTTAAAAATTAAATCTATCTTATCTTATCTTTTATATCATATCTTTTTCAAAATTTTTTCTTTTTCAAAAATTTGATTTTAAAATATCTTTTCTAACTTCTTATCTTCTTATCTTTTCAAATTTGATTTTTAAATCTTTTTCAACTAACTATTTGACTTTTTGTTTGTTTCTTATCTTTTTCAAAACCACCTAACTACTTTTTCCTCTCTAATTTTCGAAAATACCTCTCTTTCTTCAAAAATTATTTTTAATTAACTAATTGTTTTAAATTTTAATTTTAATTCTATCTCATCTTTAATTTTTGAAAATCATTAACTCCTTTTCAAAATTAATTTTCGAATTCTCTCCCTCATCTTCTTCTATTTATTTATTCAATTACTAACACTTCTCTTCACCTCTCTTCATCTCTAATCACTGCCTCTATCCTTACCCTTGTGTTTGGATTCTCCTTTCTTTATTCTTTTCTTCTTCTACTAATAATAAGGATCCTCTTTACTGTGATATAGAGGATTCCTCTTCTTTTCTTGTTCTCTTCTCTTTCATATGAGCAGGAACAAGGAAAAAAAACACTTTTGTTGAAGCTGATCCTGAACCTGAAAGGACTCTGAAGAGGAAACTAAAAGAAGCTAAATTACAACAATCCAGAGGCAACCTTTCTGAAATTTTCGAACAAGAGAAGGAGATGGCAGCCGAACCCAACAACAATAATTCAAGGAGGATGCTTGGTGATTTTACTAAACCCACGTCCAAGTTTGATGGAAGAAGCATCTCAATTCCTGCCATTGGAGCAAACAATTTTGAGCTAAAACCTCAATTAGTTGCTCTAATGCAACAGAACTGCAAGTTTCATGGACTTCCATCTGAAGATCCTTATCAGTTTTAAACTGAGTTCTTGCAGATTTGTGAGACTGTTAAGACAAATGGAGTAGATCCTGAAGTCTACAGGTTCATGCTTTTCCCTTTTGCTGTAAGAGACAGAGCTAGAACATGGTTGGACTCACAACCTAAAGATAGCCTGGACTCCTGGGATAAGCTGGTCACGACCTTCTTGGATAAATTCTTTCCTCCTAAAAAGCTGAGCAAGCTTAGAGTGGATGTTCAGACCTTCAAGCAAAAAGATGGTGAATCCCTCTATGAAGCTTGGGAAAGATACAAGCAGATGACCAAAAAGTGTCCTTCTGACATGTTTTTTGAATGGATGATGAGCGGATAATTTGTACGCTTTTTGGCATTGTTTTTAGTATGTTTTTAGTAGGATTTAGTTAGTTTTTAGTATATTTTTATTAGTTTTTAGTTAAAATTCACTTTTCTGGACTTTACTATGAGTTTGTGTGTTTTTCTATGATTTCAGGTATTTTCTTGCTGAAATTGAGGGACTTGAGCAAAAATCTGATTCAGAGACTGAAAAGGACTGCAGATGCTGTTGGATTCTGACCTCCCTGCACTCGAAGTGGATTTTCTGGAGCTACAGAAGCCCCATTGGCGCGCTCACAATGGCGTTGGAAAGTAGACATCCTGGGCTTTCCAGCAATGTATAATAGTTTATACTTTTCCCAAGATTTGATGGCCCAAACCGGCGTTCCAAATCAGCTCAAGAATGCCCGGCGTTAAACGCCGGAACTGGCACAAGAATGGGAGTTAAACGCCCAAACTGGCACAAAAGCTGGCGTTTAACTCCAAGAAGAGTCTCTACACGAAAATGCTTCAATGCTCAGCCCAAGCACACACCAAGTGGGCCCGGAAGTGGATTTTTATGTCATCTACTCACCTTTGTAATTCTTAAGCTATTAGTTCCCTATAAATAGGACCTTTTGCTATTGTATTTAGATATCTTGGTAGCTATCTTTGAGTAGTTTTATGCTATCTTAGATCATTGGGAGGCTGGCCATTCGGCCATGCCTAGACCTTGTTCTTATGTATTGTCAACGGTGGAGTTTCTACACACCATAGATTAAGGTGTGGAGCTCTGCTGTACCTCGAGTATTAATGCAATTACTATTGTTCTTCTATTCAATTCAGCTTGTTCTTGTTCCAAGATATCAGTTGTTCTTCAACTTGATGAATGTGATGATCCGTGACACTCATCATCATTCTCACCTATGAATGTGTGACCGTCAATCACCTCCGTTCTACCTTAGATTGGGTAGATATCTCTTGGATTCTTTAACCAGAATCTTCGTGGTATAAGCTAGATTGATGACTGCATTCGAGAGAATCCGGAAGGTCTAAACCTTGTCTGTGGTATTCTGAGTAGGATTCAATGATTGAATGACTGTGACGAGCTTCAAACTCGCGATTGTGGGGCGTTAGTGACAGACGCAAAAGAATCACTGGATTCTATTCCAACATGATCGAGAACCGATAGCTGGATAGCCGTGCCGTGACAGGGTGCGTTGAACATTTCCACTGAGAGGACGAGACTGTAGCCATTGACAACGGTGATGCCCAACATACAGCTTGCGATGAAAAGGAGTAAGAAGGATTGGATGAAGACAGTAGGAAAGCAGAGAGACAGAAGGGACAAAGCATCTCCATTCGCTTATCTGAAGTTCTCACCAATGAATTACATAAGTATCTCTATCTTTATCTTTATGTTTTATTCATATATCATCCATAACCATTTGAGTCTTACTGACTAAGATTTACAAGGTGACCATAGCTTGCTTCACACCAACAATCTCCGTGGGATCAACCCTTACTCGCGTAAGGTTTATTACTTGGACGACCCAGTGCACTTGCTGGTTAGTTGTGCGAAGTTGTGTTTATGCCATGGTATTGAGCACCAAGTTTTTGGATTCATTACCGGGGATTATTTGAGTTGTGAAAAGTAGTGATCACAATTTCGTGCTCCAAGTTTTTGGCGCCGTTGCCGGGGATTGTTTCGAGTATGGACAACTGACGGTTCATCTTGTTGCTTAGATTAGGTATTTTTCAGAGTTCTTAAGAATGAATTCTAGTGTTTCAAGGTGATGATCTTATCATCACCAAAGCTGATTGATTCTCATCAATTTAGCTCTTGAATGCAATGTCCTGCTGAAGCTTGGCTATCCATGTCTAATTCCTTTAGACTGAAGCTTTAGACTAACATTGCATGATTCCTGGAATTCTCATTATGAATTTTGATACCTTTATTTTCTTTGCCACTTAATTTTCGAAAAAACCAAAAAAATTACAAAATCATAAAAACCAAAAATACTTTATGTTTCTTGTTGAGTCTAGAGTCTCATTTTAAGTTTGGTGTCTTGCATGCATTGTTTATTTGATCTTGGTTCTATTTTCAAGTCGATAATACAGGGAACTGAAGATTCAGTACATGCAGCAGAGGAATTATACAGAAAAAGCTGGGCATTCAAAACGCCCAGTGAAGAAGGAAAAACTGGCGTTTAAACGCCAGCCAGGGTGCCTGGCTGGGCCTTTAACGCCCAAAAGGGTAGAGCTTTGGGCTTTAAACACCAGAATGTGCACCATTCTGGGCGTTTAACGCCAGGATGGCACAAGAGTGAAGATTCTGTTTTCAATTCAGATTTTTTTCAAGTTTTCAAAATTTTTCAAAATCAAATCTTTTTCAAATCATATCTTTTCAATCAAATCTTTTTCAAAATCAATTTCTTTCCTTTTTCAAAGATACTTGTTATCAATTAATGATTTGATTCAACATTTCAAGTATGTTGCCTTTTCTGTTGAGAAAGGTTTAATGTTTGAATCATATCTTTTCTTGTTAGGCAAGTCATTAACTTTTAAAATCAAATCTTTTTAAATTGTTTTTCAAATCATATCTTCTCAATCACATCTTTTTAAAACCATAACTTTTAAACCACATCTTTTTCAAAAAAGTTTTCAATCATATCTTCTTCAAAATCTTTTTCAAAATATTTTAAAAATCTTTTACTTAATTTTCGAAAAATCTCTTCCCCTCTTCTCACATCCTTCTATTTATGGAGTACCACTCATCCTCAATGCACAATTCGAACTCTATCTCACTAAGTTCGAATTCTTCTACCTCTTCCTTCTATTTTTCTTTTCCTCTGACACCTCAAGGAATCTCTATACTGTGACATAGAGGATTCCACTTTTTCTTGTTCTCTTCTCTTTCATATGAGTAGGAGCAAAGACAAAAGCATTCTTGTTGAGGCTGACCCTGAACCTGAAAGGACCTTGAAGCGAAAGCTAAGAGAAGCTAAGGCACAATTCTCTGTAGAGGACCTAACAGAAATCTTCAAAGAAGAAGAACCCATGGCAGCCGAAAACAACAACAATGCCAACAATGCAAGGAAGGTGCTGGGTGACTTTACTGCACCTACTCCCGACTTCTATGGGAGAAGCATCTCTATCCCTGCCATTGGAGCAAACAACTTTGAGCTTAAGCCTCAATTAGTTTCTCTAATGCAACAGAATTGCAAGTTCCATGGACTTCCATTGGAAGATTGATGAGCGGATAATTTGTATACTTTTTGGCATTGTTTTTAGTATGTTTTTGATATCTTTTAGTTAGATTTTAGTACATTTTTATTAGTTTTTATTTAAAATTCACTTTTCTGGACTTTACTATGAGTTTGTGTGTTTTTCTGTGATTTCAGGTATTTTCTGGCTGAAATTGAGGGACCTGAGCAAAAATCTGATTCAGAGACCAAAAAGGACTGCAGATGCTGTTGGATTCTGACCTCCCTGCACTCGAAGTAGATTTTCTGGAGCTACAGAAGCCCAATTGGCGCGCTCTCAACGGCGTTGGAAAGTAGACATCCAGGGCTTTCCAGCAATATATAATAGTCCATACTTTGTCCAAGATTTGATGGCCCAAACCCGCGAAGCAATCCGGCCTCAGGAATTCCAGCGTTAAACGCCGGAACAGGAATAAAAGTTGGAGTTAAACGCCCAAACTGGCATGGGAGCTGGCGTTTAACTCCAGAAAAGGTCTCTACACGAATTTCCTTGATTGCTCAGCCCAAGCACACACCAAGTGGGCCCGGAAGTGGATTTTTATGTCATTTACTCATTTCTGTACACCTTAGGTTACTAGTTTACTATTAATAGGACCTTTTACTATTGTATTAGTAGACTTTGGTAGCTATCTTCACTTTTATGCTATCTTAGACCTCTGGGAGGCTGGCCATTCGGCCATGCCTAGACCCTGTTCTTATGTATTTTCAACGGTGGAGTTTCTACACACCATAGATTAAGGGTGTGGAGCTCTGCTGTACCTCGAGTATTAATGCAATTACTATTGTTCTTCCATTCAATTCCGCTTGTTCTTTTACCAAGATATCACTTGTTCTTCAACATGATGATGGTGATGATTGACGCCCATCACCACTCTCACCTATGAACAAGGTGACTGACAACCATTCTTGTTCTACAAGCATTCGAGGCTTAGTGAATATCTCTTGGATTCTTCGGAGTCTTCGTGGTATAGGCAGGACCTGATGGCAGCATTCAAGAGAATCCGGAAGGTCTAACCTTGTCTGTGGTGTTCTGAGTAAGATTCAATGACTGAATGACTGTGACGTGCTTCAAACCCTGAGGGCGGGGGCGTTAGTGATAACGCAAAAGAATCACTGGATTCTATTCCGCGCCTGATTGAGAACCGACAGATGAATTCCGCTATGCCGTGACAGGACATATGCAATCGCTTTCACTGAGAGGATGGGAGGTAGCTGCTGACAACAGTGAGACCCTACACGAGCTTGCCATGGAAAGGAGTAAGAAGGATTGGATGAAGGCTGTAGGAAAGCAGAGAGACGGAAGGGAAGGCATCTTCATACACTTGTCTGAAGCTCTTACACCAATGATATACATAAGTATCACTATCTTTATCTTTATGTCATTTTCGTTCATCATCATACATTTGAGTTTGCCTGACTAAGATTTACAAGATGACCATAGCTTGCTTCAATACTAACAATCTCCTTGGGATCGACCCTTACTCACGTAAGGTTTTATTACTTGGACGACCCAGTGCACTTGCTGGTTAGTTGTGCGAAGTTGTGTAATGCCATGGTATTGAGCGCACCAAGTTTTTGGAGCCATTACCAGGGATTATGAGAGTTGTGAAAAAGTATAGTTCACAATTTCGCCGACCAAGTTTTTGGCGCCGTTGCCGGGGATTGTTCATGTTTTGAGCAAGCTTTTGGTAACATCAGAGCCAAGATCCGGCAACAACATCAAATTTTTGGTGTTATTGCCCGGGATTGTTTAGGCTGGACAACTGACGGTTCATCTTGTTGCTTAGATTAGGTATTTTTTTTCGAAATTCTTGAAGGTGAATTCTAGAGTTTCATGATGATTTGTTGAAATCTGGCTGGCTGAGAAGCCATGTCTAATCTGATTGGACCGAGGTTTCAACTTATCACCACAAGAGCTTGTTGATTTCGTATCAATCTTGCTGTTGGAGCAGTGATTTGCTAAGGCTTGGCTGACCTTGGTCATGTCTAGTGTTTTGGACCGAAGCTTTCTTTGAAAGCTTGGCTGGCTGTGAAGCCATGTCTAATTCCTGGACCGGAGTCTTAGACTAGCATTGCACTGATTCCTGGAATTCTCATTAAGAATTTTGATACTTTTTTTCACTTAATTTTCGAAAAATACAAAAAAAATTTACAAAACCAAAAAGACCAAAAATATTTGATGTTTCTTGCATAAGTTTAGTGTCTCATCTTAAGTTTGGTGTCAAATGCATGTTTTTGTTATAATTTTCGAATTCATGCATATATTTCTTTGTTTTGATCTTTGAATTCTATTGACTTGAAGTATTTTGTGTGTCTCATATGCATTTTCATGTTGTTAGTGTCAGTAGTACACAAACTGCTAAGTTTGGTGTCTTGCATGCATTGTTAATTGATTCCTTTTGCATTTTGATTATCAAAAATCCAAAAATATTTTTAATTTGTGTCCTTTCAAGTCAATGATACAAAGAATTGAAGATTCAAAACATGCTGCAGAGGAATTATACAGAAAAAGCTGAGCATTCAAAAATGCCCAGTGAAGAAGGCAGACTGGCGTTTAAACGCCAGCCAGGGTACCTGGTTGGGCGTTTAACGCCCAAAAAGGGTGCATTTTGGGCGTTAAACGCCAGAATGTATACCATTCTGGGCGTTTAACGCCAGGATGGTGCAGGGGAAGATTTTGTTTTCAAAATCAAATTTTTTTTTTAGTTTTTCAAAATCAAATCTTTTTCAAATCAAATCTTTTCAATCAAATGTTTTCAAAATCAATTTCTTTCCTTTTTAAAAGATACTTACTAACAATTAATGATTTGATTGAACATCACAAGATTGTTACCTTTTCTGTTGAGAAAGGTTTGAATGTTTCAAATCATATCTTTTCTTGTTAGGCAAGTCATTCTTTTTTAAAATCATATCTTTTCAAATGGTTTTCAAATCATATCTTTTAAAATGTTTTCAAATCATATCTTCTCAATCACATCTTTTTTAAAACTCATAACTTTTCAATTAATCTTTTTAACCACATCTTTTTCAAACAGTTTTCAATCAAATCTTTTTAATTTCTAATTTCAAAATCTTTTTCAAAAATCACCTGGTTTCTTTTCCACTTTGATTTTCGAAAATCAATTGATGTTTTTCAAAAATGTTTTCAAAGTATTTTAATTAAATTTCGAAAATCTTCTTCCCTCCTTCCCACATCCTTCTATTTATGGAGTGCCACTCCTTCTCAATGCACAATTCGAACCTTATCTAACTAAAGTTCGAATTTATCTTCTCCTTCTTCTTTCTATTTCTCTTTTCCTCTGACACTTAAAGGAATCTCTATACTGTGACATAGAGGATTCCACATTTTCTTGTTCCCTTCTCTTTCATATGAGCAGGAGCAAGGACAAAGGCATTCTTGTTGAAGCTGATCCTGAACCTGAAAGGACTTTGAAGAGAAAGCTAAGAGAAGCCAAAGCACAACTCTCTTTAGAGGACCTGACCGAATTCTTCAAGGAAGAAAACATGGCAGCAGAAAACACAACAATGCAAACAATGCAAGGAAGGTGCTGGGTGACTTTACTGCACCTACTCCTGATTTTTATGGGAGAAGCATCTCTATCCCTGCCATTGGAGCAAACAACTTTGAGCTTAAGCCTCAATTAGTTTCTCTAATGCAACAGAATTGCAAGTTCCATGGACTTCCAATGGAAGATCCTCATCAGTCTTTAGCTGAATTCTTGCAAATCTGTGACACAGTCAAGACTAATGGGGTTGACCCTGAAGTCTATAGACTGATGCTATTCCCTTTTGCTGTAAGAGACAGAGCTAGAATATGGTTGGACTCTCAACCTAAAGAAAGCCTGGACTCATGGGAAAAGCTAGTCAATGCCTTCTTGGCAAAGTTCTTTCCACCACAAAGATGGAGTAAGCTTAGAGTGGAAGTCCAAACCTTCAGACAGAAGGATGGAGAATCCCTCTATGAAGCTTGGGAAAGATACAAACAATTAATCAGAAGATGTCCATCTGACATGCTTTCTGAATGGAGCATCATAGGTATTTTCTATGATGGTCTCTCTGAACTATCTAAGATGTCCTTTGATAGCTCTGCAGGAGGATCTCTTCATCTAAAGAAGACGCCTGCAGAAGCTCAAGAATTGATTGAAATGGTTGCAAATAACCAATTCATGTACACTTCTGAAAGAAATCCTGTGAACAATGGGACTAGTCAGAAGAAAGGAGTTCTTGAGATTGATGCTCTGAATGCCATTCTGGCTCAGAATAAAATATTGACTCAACAAGTCAATTTGATTTCTCAAAGTCTGTCTGGAATGCAAAATGCACCAGACAGTACTAAGGATGCTTCATCTGAGGAAGAAGCTTATGATCCTGAGAACCCTTCAATGGAAAAGGTAAATTACCTAGGAGACCCTATGGTAACACCTATAATTCTTCATGGAGAAATCACCCAAATCTTTCATGGAAGAATCACGAGAGACCTCAACAAGGTTTCAATAACAATGGTGGAAGAAACAGGTTTAACAATGGCAAGCCTTTTCCATCATCTTCTCAGCAACAGACAGAGAGCTCTAAGCAGAATAATTCTGACTTAGCAACCATGGTCTCTGATCTGATCAAAACCACTCAAAGTTTCATGACTGAAACTAGATCTTCCATTAGGAATTTGGAAGGACAAGTGGGTCAGCTGAGCAAGAAAATTACTGAACTTCCTCCAAGCACTCTCCCAAGTAACACTGAAGAAAATCCAAAAGAAGAGTGCAAAGCCATAAACATGGCCGAATTCTGGGAGGAAGAAGAGGCAGTGAACGCCACTGAGGAAGGCCTCACTGGACGTCCACTGGCCTCTAATGAGTTCCCCAATGAGGAACCTTGGGAATCTGAGGCTCAGACTGAGACCATAGAGATTCCCTTGGACTTGCTACTGCCTTTCATGAGCTCTGATGAGTATTCTTCCTCTGAAGAGGATGAGTATGTCACTGAAGAGCAAGTTGCTAAATACCTTGGAGCAATCATGAAGCTAAATGACAAGTTATTTGGAAATGAGACTTGGGAAGATGACCTCCCTTGCTCACCAAAGAACTGGATGACTTGTCTAGGCAGAAACTGCCTCAAAAGAGGCAGGATCCTGGGAAGTTTTCTATACCTTGTACCATAGGCACCATGACCTTCAAGAAGGCCTTGTGTGACTTAGGGTCAAGTGTAAACCTCATGCCCTCTCTGTAATGGAGAAATTAGGGATCTTTGAGGTGCAAGCTGCAAAAATCTCACTAGAAATGGCAGACAACTCAAGAAAACAAGCCCATGGACTTGTAGAGGATGTTCTGGTTAAGGTTGAAAACCATTACATTCCTACTGATTTCATAGTCCTAGAGACTGGGAAGTGCATGGATGAATCCATCATCCTTGGCAGACCATTCCTAGCCACAGCAAAGGCTGTGATTGATGTTGATAGAGGAGAGTTGATCATTCAAGTGAATGAAGAATCCATGGTGTTTAAGGCCCAAGGATATCCCTCTATCATCATGGAGAAGAAGCATGAAGAGCTTCTCTCAAAACAGAGCCAAGCAGAGCCCCCACAGTCAAACTCTAAGTTTGGTGTTGGGAGGCCACAACCAAATCTAAGTTTGGTGTTGAAACCCCACATTCAAACTCTAAGTTTGGTGTTGGGAGGTTTCAACAAGGTTCTGAGTGTTTCTGAGGCTCCATGGGAGTCCTCTGTCAAGCTAATGACACTAAAGAAGCGCTTGTTGGGAGGCAACCCAATGTTTTATAATTAATTATTTTCTTTTGTTATTTTATCTTTTTTGTAGGTTGATGATCATAAGAAGTCACAAAAACAATGAAAAAAGCAAAAACAAAATGAAAAACAGGAAGAAAAACAGCACACCCTGGAGGAAGATGCTGCTGGCGTTCAAACGCCAGTCAGCCTAGCAGTTGGGCGTTTAACGCCCAGTCTGGCACCTTTCTGGGCGTTTAACGCCAGAAAGGGCACCAGACTGGCGTTAAACGCCAGTAAAGGGCAACAACCTGGCGTTAAACGCCAGGAATG
Source organism: Arachis stenosperma (assembly GCF_014773155.1). Taxonomy (NCBI): domain Eukaryota; kingdom Viridiplantae; phylum Streptophyta; class Magnoliopsida; order Fabales; family Fabaceae; genus Arachis; species Arachis stenosperma. The sequence goes on along the minus strand of NC_080377.1, from coordinate 49,946,560 downwards.
GGCACCAGCCCGGCGTTTAACGCCAGAAATGGGTCAAAACGTGGATTTTGATGCCATTTTTGATTGACACTACAGGATCTGTGGACCCCACAGGACCCTACCATCACTCTCTCTCTTCTTCCCCATTCACCAATCACCTCAACACCTCTTCCCCAAAACCCCTCACCTATCAAATCCCATCTTCTCTTCACCACTCACATACATCCTTCATAAAACCCAACCTCACCCTTCAATTCAAACCACTTTCCTCCCAAACCCACCCTCAAATGGCCGAACCTTTACCCCCCTCCTATAAATACCCTTCTTCAACCCTTCATTTTCACACAACCTAAAGACCACTTTCCCCCTTTGGCCGAAACACACTACCCCCCCTCTTCCTCATTTCTTCTTCTTCTACTCCTTCTTTCTTCTTTTGCTCGAGGACGAGCAAACATTTTAAGTTTGGTGTGGTAAAAGCGTTGCTTTTTCGTTTTTCCATAACCATTATGGCACCAAAGGCCGGAGAAACCTCTAAAAAGAGGAAAGGGAAAGCAAAAGCTTCCACCTCCGAGTCATGGGAGATGGATAGATTCCTCTCAAAGGTGCATCAAGACCACTTCTATGAAGTTGTGGCCTTGAAAAAGGTGATCCCCGAAGTCCCCTTTTTACTCAAAAAGGGTGAATATCCGGAGATCCGCCATGAGATCCAAAGAAGAGGTTGGGAAGTTCTCACCAACCCCATTCAACAAGTTGGAATCTTGATGGTTCAAGAGTTCTATGCCAATGCATGGATCACAAAAAAACATGACCAAAGTGTGAACCCGAATCCAAAGAATTATCTTACTATGGTTCGGGGGAAATACTTGGATTTTAGTCCGGAGAGTGTGAGGGTGGCGTTCAACTTGCCTATGATGCAAGGAGATGAGCATCCTTTCACTAGAAGGGTCAACTTTGATCAAAGGTTGGACCAAGTCCTCACAGTCATATGTGAAGAGGGCGCACAATGGAAGCAAGATTCAAGAGGAAAGCCGGTCCAATTGAGAAGGCATGACCTCAAGCCCGTGGCTAGAGGATGGTTAGAGTTCATACAACGCTCAATCATTCCCACTAGCAACCGGTCCGAAGTTACCATAGACCGGCCATCATGATCCATAGTATCATGATTGGAGAGGAAATAGAGGTTCATGAGGTTATAGCTCAAGAACTCTATAAGTGGCAGACAAGACCTCCACTGTGGCAAGGTTAGCCTTTCCTCACCTCATTTGTCACCTCTGTTATTCAGTTGGAGTTGACATAGAAGGAGATATCCCCATTGATGAGGACAAGCCCATCACCAAGAAAAGGATGGAATACACAAGAGACCCCTCTCCTCAAGAAATCCCTGAGATTCCTCAAGGGATGAACTTTCCTCCACAAAACTATTGGGAGCAACTAAACACCTCCCTAGGAGAATTAAGTTCCAACATGGGACAACTAAGGTGGAGCACCAAGAACACTCCATCATCCTTCATGAGATTAGAGAGATCAAAGAATCATGAGGGAGGAGCAACAAAGGCAAGGAAGAGACATTGAGGAGCTCAAGCACTCCATAGGACCTTCAAAAGCAAGGAAGAGCCGCCATCACTAAGGTGGACCCATTCCTTGGTTTCCTTGTTCTTTATTCCTTTGTTTTTCGAATTTTATGCTTTATGTTATCCATGTTTGTGTCTTATGATCATTAGTGTCTTAGTGTCTATGCCTTAAAGTTATGAATGTCCTATGAATCCATCACCTTTCTTGAATAAAAATGTGCTTAATTGAAAAAGGAAGAATTGCATGAATTT